>NC_030386.2:113326-270826 GCF_001625215.2 Daucus carota subsp. sativus | reverse complement strand
ATATATGAATTTGGTCACGACCATATTTGGGGCAGTCGGGACTGAATCAGAGCAGATATATTGAAGTTCGAGTTTTTGACGAATTCTCAGAGGGGTTGTTAGTACACGGGAATTTATTTAAGATATCACCGGGCTGATATTTTTGATATTTTAACATAAATGTGTTCCTATGGATATATGAATTTAGTCCGACAATATTTGAGGCAGTCGGGACTGAATCGTAGCTGATATAATGAAGTTCGGTTTTTTGACGACTTCCCAAAGAGTTAGTACACGTGAATTTCTTGAAAATATCCACGGGCAGTTTCTTTTGATATTTTCACATAAATGGGTTCCTATGGATATATGAATTTTTTCAAGATCATATTTTGGCTAGTCGGGATTGAATCGGAGAAGATATAATGAAGTTCGAGTTTTTGACGTATTCCCAAAGGGGTTAGTACACCGGAATTTAATGAAAATTTCACCGGGAAGTTTTTTTTGATATTTTCACATAAATGGATCCCTATGGATATATGAATTTGGTCACGACCATATTTGGCGAAGTCGGGACTTAATCGGAGTAGATATAATGAAGTTCGAGTTTTTGACGAATTCTCAAAGGGGTTAGTACACGAGAATTTAATGAAAATTTCACCGGGAAGTTTCTTTTGATATTTTCACATAAATGGGTCCCTATGGATATATGAATTTGGTCACGACCATATTTGGGTCAATCGGGACTGAATCGGAGCAGATATAACGAAGTTCGAGTTTTTGACGAATTCTCAAAGGGGTTAGTACCAAGAATTTCATGAAAATTTCACCGGGAAGTTTCTTTGATATTTTCACATAAATGGGTCCCTATGGATATATGAATTTGTTCACGACCATATTTGGGGCAGTCAGGACTGAATCGTAGCAGATATAATGAAGTTCGAGTTTTTGACGAATTCTCGAAGGGGTTAGTACACGGGAATTTCTTGAAAATATCTGATGTGCTCAAAATAAGATTTTGATATTAATCGCAAGTGCACGATCCCGTTTTAGTAATATAAGATTCGATCCACAAGAACTAAATTTATTTTTCGCGAAAACTTAATTTTTAACTTAATCAAATTAGACCAAAAGATTTTGAGAATTTTGTTTTAACTACTTAACAACGGAAATTAGTAAGATTCTAGAGTAATTGGAATAATAAAATTTCAAAATTATAAAAGAAATTAAAAAAGAAAACAAAAGAAAAATAGGTATGAAAAATTAGCAACTTTTGAAAACAAAATTATGCAGGAGTTAATAAACGAACCAGGGACAGAGGTAAGCAAACGTAATCGCAAAATAAATAATAAAATAAACAAACAAAAAGCATCACGTGACAGGAAACCAAAAAAAAACTAATTATTATATTAATAATGAAATCACAGTACTCGGTTAACCGGTGGTAAATGGACTAAACAGCGGTCAAGCCATTCCAAATATGACAAATAAAAGCCCACTAACCTCTAAACCAAATTCAACAATAATTCTACACTAAAAAGCCCCTAAACTACCTATTTCTTTAACAAAACAAGACCCAAATCAAACCAAATCAACTCTAAACTACACCAAATTTCAAATCTAGCCTAAACATAATATTTTCAACATAAACCCACTAACGTCAAGTCAAAATCATAAACTAAAATTTACACCCAAAAGCCCCAAAATCAAGAACAAAGAGAACATCAAATCTTACCAAACTAACTCCAAATCACACAAAACTTCAAAACTAGCTTATCTACCAAGTATCTAACAAAACCCCATCAAACTACAAGCTAAAATCAAAATCTAGAATACTAAACCATTGAACCCACTAATAATATTGAGAATTAAAAGGGGCTCAATCTAAATACTAAAAAAAATGCAAGCTTAAAACATATAATTAGGCTCCTTTCAATCCACAAGTAATTTTGAGTCTCATGTGGTTAGAGAAAGATTTCATAGCCTAGAAGTAAAAGTAAAGAGCAAGATTTAAGAACAAAAATGAATACTTGTATTGATATAATAAAAGTGTTTACAAATTTAGAGTGCTACTACTAGATCTACTACATAAAAGAGAGGCTACTAAAAATATAAAATCCTAGGTTGGTTGAAACATGATGGGGAGGTGTGTATTTATAGGGGGAAATTAGGGTAGAGTGGGGTGTAGGTGTCCCATCTAGATGCTTCCCATGAGAAATATTCCCCTATGATCCTTTTCTTCCATCTTTTTCTTCTTTTTGCTTTATTCTTTTATTTCTTCAAGCTTTTGCAATTTTCCTAAAAAAAAAGACAAATAAACAAATAAATAAGTGAGAACAAGCAATAATTAGGTATTTAAAATATATAAAAAAATGCACTTATCAATATCACCGGGAAGTTTCTTTTGATATTTTCACATAAATGGGTCCCTATGCATATATGAATTTGTTCATGACCATATTTGGGGCAATCGGGACTGAATCGGAGCAGATATAACTAAGTTCGAGTTTTTGACGAATTCTCAAAGGGGTTAGTACACGGGAATTTCATGAAAATTTCACCGGGCAGATATTTTTGATATTTTAACATAAATGATTTCCTATGGATATATGAATTTGTTCCGACCATATTTGGGGCAGTCGTGACTGAATCGTAGCTGATATAATGAAGTTCGAGTTTTTGACGAATTCTCAAAGAGGTTAGTACACGGGAATTTCTTGAAAATATCACTGGGCAGATATTTTTGATATTTTCACATAAATGAGTTCCTATGGATATATGAATTTGGTCCGACCATATTTAGGGCAGTCGGGACTCAATCGTAGCTGATATAATTAAGTTCGAGTTTTTGACGAATTCTCAAAGGGGTTAGTACACGGGAATTTCACGAAAATTTCACCGGGAAGTTTCTTTTGATATTTTCACATAAATGGGTCCCTATGGATATATGAATCTGGTCATGACCATATTTGGGGTAGTCGGGACTGAATCATAGCAGATATAAAGAATTTCGAGTTTTTGACGAATTCTCAAAGGGGTTAGTACACGGGAATTTCTTGAAAATATCCCCGGGCAAATTCTTTTGATATTTTCACATAAATGGGTCCCTATGGATATATGAATTTGGTCATGACTATATTTGGGGCAGTCGGGACTGAATCGTAGCAGATATAATGAAGTTCGAGTTTTTGACGAATTCTCAAAGGGGTTAGTACACGGGAATTTCTTGAAAATATCACCGCGCAGATATTTTTGATATTTTCTCATAAATGAGTTCCTATGGATATATGAATTTGGTCTGACCATATTTGGGGCGGTCGGGACTGAATCGTAGCTGATATAATGAAGTTCGAGTTTTTAACGAATTCTCAAAGGGGTTAGTACACGAGAATTTCTTGAAAATATCCCTGGGCAGTTTCTTTTGATATTTTCACATAAATGGGTTCCTATGGATATAGAATTTTTTTCATATTTTGGCTAGTCGGGATTGAATCGGAGAAGATATAATGAAGTTCGAGTTTTTGATGTATTCCCAAAGGGGTTAGTACACCGGAATTTAATGAAAATTTCACCGGGAAGTTTCTTTTGATATTTTCACATAAATGGATCCCTATGGATATATGAATTTGGTCACGACCATATTTGGCGAATCGGGACTTAATCGGAGTAGATATAATGAAGTTCGAGTTTTTGACGAATTCTCAAAGGGGTTAGTACACGGGAATTTCTTGAAAATATCCCCGGGCAAATTCTTTTGATATTATCACATAAATGGGTTCCTATGGATATATGAATTTGGTCACGACCATATTTGGGGCAATCGGGACTGAATCGGAGCAGATATAACGAAGTTCGAGTTTTTGACGAATTATCAAAGGGGTTAGTACATGGGAATTTCATGAAAATTTCACCGGGAAGTTTCTTTTGATATTTTCACATAAATGGGTCCCTATGGATATATGAATTTGGTCATGACTATATTTGGGGAAATCGGGACTGAATCGTAGCAGATATAATGAAGTTCGAGTTTTTGACGAATTCTCAAAGGGGTTAGTACACGGGAATTTCTTGAAAATATCCCTGGGCAGTTTCTTTTGATATTTCCACATAAATAGGTCCCTATGAATATATGAATTTGGTCACGACCATATTTGGGGCAGTCGGGACTGAATCGGAGCAGATATAACGAAGTTCGTGTTTTTGACGAATTCTCAAAGAGTTTAGTATACGGGAATTTCATTAAAATTTTCACGGGGAAGTTTCTATTGATATTTTCACATAAATGGGTTCCTATGGATATATGAATTTGGTCACGACCATATTTGGGGTAATCGGGACTGAATCGGAGCAGATATAACAAAGTTCGAGTTTTTGACGAATTCTCAAAGGGGTTAGTACACGGGAATTTCATGAAAATTTCACTGGGAAGTTTCTTTTGATATTTTCACATAAATGGGTCCCTATGGATATATGAATTTGGTCACGACCATATTTGGGGCAGTCGGGACTGAATCGGAGCAGATATATTGAAGTTGGAGTTTTTGACGAATTCTCAAAGGGGTTAGTACACGGGAATTTCTTTAAAATATCACCGGGCTGATATTTTTAATGTTTTAACATAAATGTGTTCTATGGATATATGAATTTAGTCCGACCATATTTGAGGCAGTCGGGACTGAATCGTAGCTGATATAATGAAGTTCGGTTTTTTGACGACTTCCCAAAGGGGTTAGTACACGGGAATTTCTTGAAAATATCCCCGGGCAGTTTCTTTTGATATTTTCAGATAAATGGGTTCCTATGGATATATGAATTTTTTCAAGATCATGTTTTTGCTAGTCGGGATTGAATCGGAGAAGATATAATGAAGTTCGAGTTTTTGACGTATTCCCAAAGGGTGTACATGGGAATTTCATAAAAATTTCACTGGAAAGTTTCTTTTGATATTTTCACATAAATGGGTCCCTATGGATATATGAATTTGGTCACGACCTTATTTGGGTCAATCGGGACTGAATCGGAGCAGATATAACGAAGTTCGTGTTTTTGACGAATTCTCAAAGAGGTTAGTACACGGGAATTTCATTAAAACTTTCACGGGGAAGTTTCTTTTGATATTTTCACATAAATGGGTTCCTATGGATATATGAATTTGGTCACGACCATATTTGGGGTAATCGGGACTGAATCGTAGCAGATATAACGAAGTTCAAGTTTTTGACGAATTCTCAAAGGGGTTAGTACACGGGAATTTCATGAAAATTTCACCGGGAAGTTTCTTTTGATATTTTCACATAAATGGGTCCCTATGGATATATGAATTTGGTCACGACCATATTTGGGGCAGTCGGGACTGAATCGGAGCAGATATATTGAAGTTCGAGTTTTTGACGAATTCTCAAAGGGGTTAGTACACAGGAATTTATTTAAAATATCACCGGGCAGATATTTTTGATATTTTAACATAAATGTGTTCCTTTGGATATATGAATTTAGTCCGACAATATTTGAGGCGGTCGGGACTGAATCGTAGCTGATATAATGATGTTCGGTTTTTTGACGACTTCCCAAAGGGGTTAGTACACGGGAATTTCTTGAAAATATCCCCGGGCAGTTTTTTTTATATTTTCACATAAATGGGTTCCTATGGATATATGAATTTTTTCAAGATCATATTTTGGCTAGTCGGGATTGAATCGGAGAAGATATAATGAAGTTCGAGTTTTTGACGTATTCCCAAAGGGGTTAGTACACCGGAATTTAATGAAAATTTCACCGGGAAGTTTCTTTTGATATTTTCACATAAATGGGTCCCTATGGATATATGAATTTGGTCACGATCATATTTGGGGAAGTCGGGACTGAATCGGTGTAGATATAATGAAGTTCGAGTTTTTGACGAATTCTCAAAGGGTTAGTACACGGGAATTTCATGAAAATTTCACCGGGAAGTTTCTTTTGATATTTTCACATAAATGGGTCCCTATGGATATATGAATTTGGTCAGGACCATATTTGGGGCAATCGGGACTGAATCGGAGCAGATATAACGAAGTTCGAGTTTTTGACGAATTCTCAAAGGGGCTAGTACACGGGAATTTCTTTAAAATATCACCGGGCTGATATTTTTAATATTTTAACATAAATGTGTTCTATGGATATATGAATTTAGTCCGACCATATTTGAGGCAGTCGGGACTGAATCGTAGCTGATATAATGAAGTTCGGTTTTTTGACGACTTCCCAAAGGGGTTAGTACACGGGAATTTCTTGAAAATATCCCCGGGCAGTTTCTTTTGATATTTTCAGATAAATGGGTTCCTATGGATATATGAATTTTTTCAAGATCATGTTTTTGCTAGTCGGGATTGAATCGGAGAAGATATAATGAAGTTCGAGTTTTTGACGTATTCCCAAAGGGTGTACACGGGAATTTCATAAAAATTTCACTGGAAAGTTTCTTTTGATATTTTCACATAAATGGGTCCCTATGGATATATGAATTTGGTCACAACCATATTTGGGTCAATCGGGACTGAATCGGAGCAGATATAACGAAGTTCGTGTTTTTGACGAATTCTCAAAGAGGTTAGTACACGGGAATTTCATTAAAACTTTCACGGGGAAGTTTCTTTTGATATTTTCACATAAATGGGTCCCTATGGATATATGAATTTGGTCACGACCATATTTGGGGCAGTCGGGACTGAATCGGAGCAGATATATTGAAGTTCGAGTTTTTGACGAATTCTCAAAGGGGTTAGTACACGGGAATTTATTTAAAATATCACCGGGCAGATATTTTTGATATTTTAACATAAATGTGTTCCTATGGATATATGAATTTAGTCCGACAATATTTGAGGCAGTCGGGACTGAATCGTAGCTGATATAATGATGTTCGGTTTTTTGACGACTTCCCAAAGGGTAAGTACACGGGAATTTCTTGAAAATATCCCCGGGCAGTTTCTTTTGATATTTTCACATAAATGGGTTCCTATGGATATATGAATTTTTTCAAGATCATATTTTGGCTAGTCGGGATTGAATCGGAGAAGATATAATGAAGTTCGAGTTTTTGACGAATTCTCAAAGGGGTTAGTACATGGGAATTTCATGAAAATTTCACCGGAAAGTTTCTTTTGATATTTTCACATAAATGGGTCCCTATGGATATATGAATTTGGTCATGACTATATTTGGGGAAATCGGGACTGAATCGTAGCAGATATAATGAAGTTCGAGTTTTTGACGAATTCTCAAAGGGGTTAGTACACGGGAATTTCTTGAAAATATCCCTGGGCAGTTTCTTTTGATATTTCCACATAAATAGGTCTCTATGAATATATGAATTTGGTCACGACCATATTTGGGGCAGTCGGGACTGAATCGGAGCAGATATAATGAAGTTCGACTTTTTCACGAATTATCAAAGAGCGTACACGGGAATTTTATGAAATTATCACCGGGAAGTTTCTTTTGATATCTTCACATAAATGGGTCCCTATAGATATATGAATTTGGTCACGACCATATTTGGGGCAGTCGGGACTGAGTCGGAGCAGATATGATGAAGTTCGAGTTTTGGACGAATTCTAAAAGGAGTTAGTACACGGGAATTTCATGAAAATTTCACTGGGAAGTTTCTTTTGATATTTTCACATAAATGGGTCCCTATGGATATATGAATTTGGTCACGACCATATTTGGGTCAATCGGGACTGAATCGGAGCAGATATAACGAAGTTCGTGTTTTTGACGAATTCTCAAAGAGGTTAGTATACGGGAATTTCATTAAAATTTTCACGGGGAAGTTTCTATTGATATTTTCACATAAATGGGTTCCTATGGATATATGAATTTGGTCACGACCATATTTGGGGTAATCAGGACTGAATCGGAGCAGATATAACAAAGTTCGAGTTTTTGACGAATTCTCAAAGGGGTTAGTACACGGGAATTTCATGAAAATTTCACTGGGAAGTTTCTTTTGATATTTTCACATAAATGGGTCCTTATGGATATATGAATTTGGTCACGACCATATTTGGGGCAGTCGGGACTGAATCGGAGCAGATATATTGAAGTTCGAGTTTTTGACGAATTCTCAAAGGGGTTAGTACACAGGAATTTATTTAAAATATCACCGGGCAGATATTTTTGATATTTTAACATAAATGTGTTCCTTTGGATATATGAATTTAGTCCGACAATATTTGAGGCAGTCGGGACTGAATCGTAGCTGATATAATGAAGTTCGGTTTTTTGACGACTTCCCAAAGGGGTTAGTACACGGGAATTTCTTGAAAATATCCCCGGGCAGTTTCTTTTGATATTTTCAGATAAATGGGTTCCTATGGATATATGAATTTTTTCAAGATCATGTTTTTGCTAGTCGGGATTGAATCGGAGAAGATATAATGAAGTTCGAGTTTTTTACGTATTCCCAAAGGGTGTACACGGGAATTTCATAAAAATTTCACTGGAAAGTTTCTTTTGATATTTTCACATAAATGGGTCCCTATGGATATATGAATTTGGTCACGACCATATTTGGGTCAATCGGGACTGAATCGGAGCAGATATAACGAAGTTCGTGTTTTTGACGAATTCTCAAAGAGGTTAGTATACGGGAATTTCATTAAAATTTTCACGGGGAAGTTTCTATTGATATTTTCACATAAATGGGTTCCTATGGATATATGAATTTGGTCACGACCATATTTGGGGTAATCGGGACTGAATCGTAGCAGATATAACGAAGTTCAAGTTTTTGACGAATTCTCAAAGGGGTTAGTACACGGGAATTTCATGAAAATTTCACCGGGAAGTTTCTTTTGATATTTTCACATAAATGGGTCCCTATGGATATATGAATTTGGTCACGACCATATTTGGGGCAGTCGGGACTGAATCGGAGCAGATATATTGAAGTTCGAGTTTTTGACGAATTCTCAAAGGGGTTAGTACACGGGAATTTATTTAAAATATCACCGGGCAGATATTTTTGATATTTTAACATAAATGTGTTCCTATGGATATATGAATTTAGTCCGACAATATTTGAGGTAGTCGGGATTGAATCGTAGCTGATATAATGATGTTCGGTTTTTTGACGAATTCCCAAAGGGGTTAGTACACGGGAATTTCTTGAAAATATCCCCGAGCAGTTTCTTTTGATATTTTCACATAAATGCGTTCCTATGGATATATGAATTTTTTCAAGATCATATTTTGGCTAGTCGGGATTGAATCGGAGAAGATATAATGAAGTTCGAGTTTTTGACGTATTCCCAAAGGGGTTAGTACACCGGAATTTAATGAAAATTTCACCGCGAAGTTTCTTTTGATATTTTCACATAAATGGATCCCTATGGATATATGAATTTGGTCACGAACATATTTGGCGAAGTCGGGACTGAATCGGAGTAGATATAATGAAGTTCGAGTTTTTGACGAATTCTCAAAGGGGTTAGTACACGGGAATTTCTTGAAAATATCCCCGGGCAAATTCTTTTGATATTATCACATAAATGGGTTCCTATGGATATATGAATTTTTTCACGATCATATTTTGGCTAATCGAGACTGAATCGGAGAAGATATAATGAAGTTCGAGTTTTTGACGTATTCCCAAAGGGGTTAGTATACCGGAATTTAAAGAAAATTTCACCGGGAAGTTTCTTTTGATATTTTCACATAAATGGGTCCCTATGGATATATGAATTTGGTCACGATCATATTTGGGGTAGTCGGGACTGAATCGGTGTAGATATAATGAAGTTCGAGTTTTTGACGAATTCTCAAAGGGGTTAGTACACGGAAATTTCATGGAAATTTCACCGGGAAGTTTCTTTTGATATTTTCACATAAATGGGTCCCTATGGATATATGAATTTGGCCACGACCATATTTGGGGCAATCGGGACTGAATCGGAGCAGATATAACGAAGTTCGTGTTTTTGACGAATTCTAAAAGAGGTTAGTACACGGGAATTTCATTAAAATTTCACCGGGAAGTTTCTTTTGATATTTTCACATAAATGGGTCCCTATGGATATATGAATTTGTTCACGGCCATATTTGGGGCAGTCGGGACTGAATCGTAGCAGATATAACGAAGTTCGTGTTTTTGACGAATTCTCAAAGGGGTTAGTACACGGGAATTTCATGAAAATTTCACCGGGAAGTTTCTTTTGATATTTTCACATAAATGGCTCCCTATGGATATATGAATTTGGTCACAACCATATTTGGGTCAATCGGGACTGAATCGGAGCAGATATAACGAAGTTCGAGTTTTTGACGAATTCTCAAAGGGGTTAGTACCAAGAATTTCATGAAAATTTCACCGGGAAGTTTCTTTGATATTTTCACATAAATGGGTTCCTATGGATATATGAATTTGGTCACGACCATATTTGGGGTAATCAGGACTGAATCGTAGCAGATATAACGAAGTTCAAGTTTTTGACGAATTCTCAAAGGGGTTAGTACACGGGAATTTATTTAAGATATCACCGGGAAGTTTCTTTTGATATTTTCACATAAATGGGTCCCTATGGATATATGAATTTGGTCACGACCATATTTGGGGCAGTCGCGACTGAATCGGAGCAGATATATTGAAGTTCGAGTTTTTGACGAATTCTCAAAGGGGTTAGTACACGGGAATTTATTTAAAATATCACCGTGCAGATATTTTTGATATTTTAACATAAATGTGTTCCTATGGATATATGAATTTAGTCCGACAATATTTGAGGCAGTCGGGATTGAATCGTAGCTGATATAATGAAGTTCGGTTTTTTGACGACTTCCCAAAGCGGTTAGTACACGGGATTTTCTTGAAAATATCCCCGGGCAGTTTCTTTTGATATATTCACATAAATGGGTTCCTATGGATATATGAATTTTTTCAAGATCATATTTTGGCTAGTCGGGATTGAATCGGAGAAGATATAATGAAGTTCGAGTTTTTGACGTATTCCCAAAGGGGTTAGTACACCGGAATTTAATGAAAATATCCCCGGGAAGTTTCTTTTGATATTTTCACATAAATGGATCCCTATGGATATATGAATTTGGTCACGACCATATTTGGCGAAGTCGGGACTGAATCGGAGTAGATATAATGAAGTTCGAGTATTTGACGTATTCCCAAAGGGGTTAGTACACCGGAATTTAATGAAAATTTCACCGGGAAGTTTCTTTTGATATTTTCACATAAATGGGTCCCTATGGATATATGAATTTGGTCACGATCATATTTGGGGAAGTCGGGACTGAATCGGTGTAGATATAATGAAGTTCGAGTTTTTGACGAATTCTCAAAGGGGTTAGTACACGGGAATTTAATGAAAATTTCACCGGGAAGTTTCTTTTGATATTTTCACATAAATGGGTCCCTATGGATATATGAATTTGGTCACGACCATATTTGGGGCAATCGGGACTGAATCGGTGTAGATATAATGAAGTTCGAGTTTTTGACGAACTCTCAAAGGGGTTAGTACACGGGAATTTCATGAAAATTTCACCGGGAAGTTTCTTTTGATATTTTCACATAAATGGGTCCCTATGGATATATGAATTTGGTCACGACCATATTTGGGTCAATCGGGACTGAATCGGAGCAGATATAACGAAGTTCGAGTTTTTGACGAATTCTCAAAGGGGTTAGTACACGGGAATTTCATGAAAATTTCACCGGGAAGTTTCTTTGATATTTTCACATAAATGGGTCCCTATGGATATATGAATTTGTTCACGACCATATTTGGGGCAGTCGGGACTGAATCGTAGCAGATATAACGAAGTTCGAGTTTTTGACGAATTCTCGAAGGGGTTAGTATACGGGAATTTCTTGAAAATATCACCGGGAAGTTTCTTTTGATATTTTCACATAAATGGGTTCCTATGGATATATGAATTTGGTCACGACCATATTTAGGGCAATCGGGACTGAATCGGAGCAGATATAACAAAGTTCGAGTTTTTGACGAATTCTCAAAGGGGTTAGTACACGGGAATTTCATGAAAATTTCACTGGGAAGTTTCTTTTGATATTTTCACATAAATGGGTCCCTATGGATATATGAATTTGGTCACGACCATATTTGGGCAGTCGGGACTGAGTCGGAGCAGATATATTGAAGTTCGAGTTTTTGACGAATTCTCAAAGGGCGTACACGGGAATTTCTTTAAAATATCACCGGGCAGATATTTTTGATATTTTCACATAAATGTGTTCCTATGGATATATGAATTTAGTCCGACCATATTTGAGGCAGTCGGGACTGAATCGTAGCTGATATAATGAAGTTCGGTTTTTTGACGACTTTCCAAAGGGGTTAGTACACGGGAATTTCTTGAAAATATCCCCGGGCAGTTTCTTTTGATATTTTCAGATAAATGGGTTCCTATGGATATATGAATTTTTTCAAGATCATGTTTTTGCTAGTCGGGATTGAATCGGAGAAGATATAATGAAGTTCGAGTTTTTGACGTATTCCCAAAGGGTGTACACGGGAATTTCATGAAAATTTCACTGGGAAGTTTCTTTTGATATTTTCACATAAATGGGTCCCTATGGATATATGAATTTGGTCACGACCATATTTGGGTCAATCGGGACTGAATCGGAGCAGATATAACGAAGTTCGTGTTTTTGACGAATTCTCAAAGAGGTTAGTACACGGGAATTTCATTAAAATTTTCACGGGGAAGTTTCTTTTGATATTTTCACATAAATGGGTTCCTATGAATATATGAATTTGGTCACGACCATATTTGGGGTAATCGGGACTGAATCGTAGCAGATATAACGAAGTTCAAGTTTTTGACGAATTCTCAAAGGGGTTAGTACACGGGAATTTCATGAAAATTTGACCGGGAAGTTTCTTTTGATATTTTCATATAAATGGGTCCCTATGGATATATGAATTTGGTCACGACCATATTTGGGGCAATCGGGACTGAATCGGAGCAGATATATTGAAGTTCGAGTTTTTGACGAATTCTCAAAGGGGTTAGTACACGGGAATTTATTTAAAATATCACAGGGCACATATTTTTGATATTTTAACATAAATGTGTTCCTATGGATATATGAATTTAGTCCGACAATATTTGAGGCAGTCGGGACTGAATCGTAGCTGATATAATGAAGTTCAGTTTTTTGACGACTTCCCAAAGGGGTTAGTACACGGGAATTTCTTGAAAATATCCCCGGGCAGTTTGTTTTGATATTTTCACATAAATGGGTTCCTATGAATATATGAATTTTTTCAAGATCATATTTTGCCTAGTCGGGATTGAATCGGAGAAGATATAATGAAGTTCGAGTTTTTGACGTATTCCCAAAGGGGTTAGTACACCGGAATTTAATGAAAATTTCACCGGGAAGTTTCTTTTGATATTTTCACATAAATGGATCCCTATGGATATATGAATTTGGTCACGACCATATTTGGCGAAGTCGGGACTGAATCGGAGTAGATATAATGAAGTTCGAGTTTTTGACGAATTCTCAAAGGGGTTAGTACACGAGAATTTCTTGAAAATATCTCCGGGCAAATTCTTTTGATATTATCACATAAATGGGTTCTTATGGATATATGAATTTTTTCACGATCATATTTTGGCTAATCGAGACTGAATCGGAGAAGATATAATGAAGTTCGAGTTTTTGACGTATTCCCAAATGGGTCCCTATGGATATATGAATTTGATCACGATCATATTTGGGGAAGTCGGGACTGAATCGGTGTAGATATAATGAAGTTCGAGTTTTTGACGAATTCTCAAAGGGGTTAGTACACGGAAATTTCATGGAAATTTCACCGGGAAGTTTCTTTTGATATTTTCACATAAATGGGTCCCTATGGATATGTGAATTTGGTCACGACTATATTTGGGTCAATCGGGACTGAATCGGAGCAGATATAACGAAGTTCGTGTTTTTGACGAATTCTCAAAGAGGTTCGTATACGGGAATTTCATTAAAATTTTCACGGGGAAGTTTCTATTGATATTTTCACATAAATGGGTTCCTATGGATATATGAATTTGGTCACGACCATATTTGGGGCAGTCGGGACTGAATCGGAGCAGATATATTGAAGTTCGAGTTTTTGACGAATTCTCAAAAGGGTTAGTACACGGGAATTTCTTTAAAATATCACCGGGCAGATATTTTTGATATTTTCACATAAATGTGTTCCTATGGATATATGAATTTAGTCCGACCATATTTGAGGCAGTCGGGACTGAATCGTAGCTGATATAATGAAGTTCGGTTTTTTGACGACTTTCCAAAGACGTACACGGGAATTTCTTGAAAATATCCCCGGGCAGTTTCTTTTGATATTTTCAGATAAATGGGTTCCTATGGATATATGAATTTTTTCAAGATCATGTTTTTGCTAGTCGGGATTGAATCGGAGAAGATATAATGAAGTTCGAGTTTTTGACGTATTCCCAAAGGGGTTAGTACACCGGAATTTAATGAAAATATCCCCGGGAAGTTTCTTTTGATATTTTCACATAAATGGATCCCTATGGATATATGAATTTGGTCACGACCATATTTGGCGAAGTCGGGACTGAATCGGAGTAGATATAACGAAGTTCGTGTTTTTGACGAATTCTCAAAGAGGTTAGTACACGGGAATTTCATTAAAATTTTCACGGGGAAGTTTCTTTTGATATTTTCACATAAATGGGTTCCTATGAATATATGAAATTGTTCACGACCATATTTGGGGTAATCGGGACTGAATCGTAGCAGATATAACGAAGTTCAAGTTTTTGACGAATTCTCAAAGGGGTTAGTACACGGGAATTTCATGAAAATTTCACCGGGAAGTTTCTTTTGATATTTTCATATAAATGGGTCCCTATGGATATATGAATTTGGTCACGACCATATTTGGGGCAATCGGGACTGAATCGGAGCAGATATATTGAAGTTCGAGTTTTTGACGAATTCTCAAAGGGGTTAGTACACGGGAATTTATTTAAAATATCGCCGGGCAGATATTTTTGATATTTTAACATAAATGTGTTCCTATGGATATATGAATTTAGTCCGACAATATTTGAGGCAGTCGGGACTGAATCGTAGCTGATATAATGAAGTTCGGTTTTTTGACGACTTCCCAAAGGGGTTAGTACACGGGAATTTCTTGAAAATATCCCCGGGCAGTTTCTTTTGATATTTTCACATAAATGGGTTCCTATGAATATATGAATTTTTTCAAGATCATATTTTGCCTAGTCGGGATTGAATCGGAGAAGATATAATGAAGTTCGAGTTTTTGACGTATTCCCAAAGGGGTTAGTACACCGGAATTTAATGAAAATTTCACCGGGAAGTTTCTTTTGATATTTTCACATAAATGGATCCCTATGGATATATGAATTTGGTCACGACCATATTTGGCGAAGTCGGGACTGAATCGGAGTAGATATAATGAAGTTCGAGTTTTTGACGAATTCTCAAAGGGGTTAGTACACGGGAATTTCTCGAAAATATCTCCGGGCAAATTCTTTTGATATTATCACATAAATGGGTTCTTATGGATATATGAATTTTTTCACGATCATATTTTGGCTAATCGAGACTGAATCGGAGAAGATATAATGAAGTTCGAGTTTTTGACGTATTCCCAAAGGGGTTAGTACACCGGAATTTAATGAAAATTTCACCGGGAAGTTTCTTTTGATATTTTCACATAAATGGGTCCCTATGGATATATGAATTTGATAACGATCATATTTGGGGAAGTCGGGACTGAATCGGTGTAGATATAATGAAGTTCGAGTTTTTGACGAATTCTCAAAGGGGTTAGTACACGGAAATTTCATGGAAATTTCACCGGGAAGTTTCTTTTGATATTTTCACATAAATGGGTCCCTATGGATATATGAATTTGGTCACGACTATATTTGGGTCAATCGGGACTGAATCGGAGCAGATATAACGAAGTTCGTGTTTTTGACGAATTCTCAAAGAGGTTAGTATACGGGAATTTCATTAAAATTTTCACGGGGAAGTTTCTATTGATATTTTCACATAAATGGGTCCCTATGGATATATGAATTTGGTCACGACCATATTTGGGGCAGTCGGGACTGAATCGGAGCAGATATAACAAAGTTCGAGTTTTTGACGAATTCTCAAAGGGGTTAGTACACGGGAATTTCTTTAAAATATCACCGGGCAGATATTTTTGATATTTTCACAGAAATGTGTTCCTATGGATATATGAATTTAGTCCGACCATATTTGAGGCAGTCGGGACTGAATCGTAGCTGATATAATGAAGTTCGGTTTTTTGACGACTTTCCAAAGGGGTTAGTACACGGGAATTTCTTGAAAATATCCCCGGGCAGTTTCTTTTGATATTTTCAGATAAATGGGTTCCTATGGATATATGAATTTTTTCAAGATCATGTTTTTGCTAGTCGGGATTGAATCGGAGAAGATATAATGAAGTTCGAGTTTTTGACGTATTCCCAAAGGGGTTAGTACACCGGAATTTAATGAAAATTTCACCGGGAAGTTTCTTTTGATATTTTCACATAAATGGATCCCTATGGATATATGAATTTGGTCACGACCATATTTGGCGAAGTCGGGACTGAATCGGAGTAGATATAATGAAGTTCGAGTTTTTGACGAATTCTCAAAGGGCGTACACGGGAATTTCTTGAAAATATCTCCGGGCAAATTCTTTTGATATTATCACATAAATGGGTTATTATGGATATATGAATTTTTTCACGATCATATTTTGGCTAATCGAGACTGAATCGGAGAAGATATAATGAAGTTCGAGTTTTTGACGTATTCCCAAAGGGGTTAGTACACCGGAATTTAATGAAAATTTCACCGGGAAGTTTCTTTTGATATTTTCACATAAATGGGTCCCTATGGATATATGAATTTGATAACGATCATATTTGGGGAAGTCGGGACTGAATCGGTGTAGATATAATGAAGTTCGAGTTTTTGACGAATTCTCAAAGGGGTTAGTACACGGAAATTTCATGGAAATTTCACCGGGAAGTTTCTTTTGATATTTTCACATAAATGGGTCCCTATGGATATATGAATTTGGTCACGACTATATTTGGGTCAATCGGGACTGAATCGGAGCAGATATAACGAAGTTCGTGTTTTTGACGAATTCTCAAAGAGGTTAGTATACGGGAATTTCATTAAAATTTTCACGGGGAAGTTTCTATTGATATTTTCACATAAATGGGTTCCTATGGATATATGAATTTGGTCACGACCATATTTGGGGTAATCGGGACTGAATCGGAGCAGATATAACAAAGTTCGAGTTTTTGACGAATTCTCAAAGGGGTTAGTACACGGGAATTTCATGAAAATTTCACTGGGAAGTTTCTTTTGATATTTTCACATAAATGGGTCCCTATGGATATATGAATTTGGTCACGACCATATTTGGGGCAGTCGGGACTGAATCGGAGCAGATATATTGAAGTTCGAGTTTTTGACGAATTCTCAAAGGGGTTAGTACACGGGAATTTCTTTAAAATATCACCGGGCATATATTTTTGATATTTTCACAGAAATGTGTTCCTATGGATATATGAATTTAGTCCGACCATATTTGAGGCAGTCGGGACTGAATCGTAGCTGATATAATGAAGTTCGGTTTTTTGACGACTTTCTAAAGGGGTTAGTACACGGGAATTTCTTGAAAATATCCCCGGGCAGTTTCTTTTAATATTTTCAGATAAATGGGTTCCTATGGATATATGAATTTTTTCAAGATCATGTTTTTGCTAGTCGGGATTGAATCGGAGAAGATAAAATGAAGTTCGAGTTTTTGACGTATTCCCAAAGGGTGTACACGGGAATTTCATGAAAGTTTCACTGGGAAGTTTGTTTTGATATTTTCACATAAATGGGTCCCTATGGATATATGAATTTGGTCACGACCATATTTGGGTCAATCGGGACTGAATCGGAGCAGATATAACGAAGTTCGTGTTTTTGACGAATTCTCAAAGAGGTTAGTACACGGGAATTTCATTAAAATTTTCACGGGGAAGTTTCTTTTGATATTTTCACATAAATGGGTTCCTATGAATATATGAATTTGGTCACGACCATATTTGGGGTAATCGGGACTGAATCGTAGCAGATATAACGAAGTTCAAGTTTTTTACGAATTCTCAAAGGGGTTAGTACACGGGAATTTCATGAAAATTTCACCGGGAAGTTTCTTTTGATATTTTCAAATAAATGGGTCCCTATGGATATATGAATTTGGTCACGACCATATTTGGGGCAATCGGGACTGAATCGGAGCAGATATATTGAAGTTCGAGTTTTTGACGAATTCTCAAAGGGGTTAGTACACGGGAATTTATTTAAAATATCACCGGGCAGATATTTTTGATATTTTAACATAAATGTGTTCCTATGGATATATGAATTTAGTCCGACAATATTTGAGGCAGTCGGGACTGAATCGTAGCTGATATAATGAAGTTCGGTTTTTTGACGACTTCCCAAAGGGGTTAGTACACGGGAATTTCTTGAAAATATCCCCGGGCAGTTTTTTTGATATTTTCACATAAATGGGTTCCTATGAATATATGAATTTTTTCAAGATCATATTTTGCCTAGTCGGGATTGAATCGGAGAAGATATAATGAAGTTCGAGTTTTTGACGTATTCCCAAAGGGGTTAGTACACCGGAATTTAATGAAAATTTCACCGGGAAGTTTTCTTTGATATTTTCACATAAATGGATCCCTATGGATATATGAATTTGGTCACGACCATATTTGGCGAAGTCGGGACTGAATCGGAGTAGATATAATGAAGTTCGAGTTTTTGACGAATTCTCAAAGGGGTTAGTACACGGGAATTTCTTGAAAATATCTCCGGGCATATTCTTTTGATATTATCACATAAATGGGTTCTTATGGATATATGAATTTTTTCACGATCATATTTTGGCTAATCGAGACTGAATCGGAGAAGATATAATGAAGTTCGAGTTTTTGACGTATTCCCAAAGGGGTTAGTACACCGGAATTTAATGAAAATTTCACCGGGAAGTTTCTTTTGATATTTTCACATAAATGGGTCCCTATGGATATATGAATTTGATAACGATCATATTTGGGGAAGTCGGGACTGAATCGGTGTAGATATAATGAAGTTCGAGTTTTTGACGAATTCTCAAAGGGGTTAGTACACGGAAATTTCATGGAAATTTCACCGGGAAGTTTCTTTTGATATTTTCACATAAATGGGTCCCTATGGATATATGAATTTGGTCACGACTATATTTGGGTCAATCGGGACTGAATCGGAGCAGATATAACGAAGTTCGTGTTTTTGACGAATTCTCAAAGAGGTTAGTATACGGGAATTTCATTAAAATTTTCACGGGGAAGTTTCTATTGATATTTTCACATAAATGGGTTCCTATGGATATATGAATTTGGTCACGACCATATTTGGGGTAATCGGGACTGAATCGGAGCAGATATAACAAAGTTCGAGTTTTTGACGAATTCTCAAAGGGGTTAGTACACGGGAATTTCATGAAAATTTCACTGGGAAGTTTCTTTTGATATTTTCACATAAATGGGTCCCTATGGATATATGAATTTGGTCACGACCATATTTGGGGCAATCGGGACTGAATCGGAGCAGATATATTGAAGTTCGAGTTTTTGACGAATTCTCAAAGGGGTTAGTACACGGGAATTTCTTTAAAATATCACCGGGCAGATATTTTTGATATTTTCACATAAATGTGTTCCTATGGATATATGAATTTAGTCCGACCATATTTGAGGCAGTCGGGACTGAATCGTAGCTGATATAATGAAGTTCGGTTTTTTGACGACTTTCCAAAGGGGTTAGTACACGGGAATTTCTTGAAAATATCCCTGGGCAGTTTCTTTTGATATTTTCAGATAAATGGGTTCCTATGGATATATGAATTTTTTCAAGATCATGTTTTTGCTAGTCGGGATTGAATCGGAGAAGATATAATGAAGTTCGAGTTTTTGACGTATTCCCAAAGGGTGTACACGAGAATTTCATGAAAATTTCACTGGGAAGTTTCTTTTGATATTTTCACATAAATGGGTCCCTATGGATATATGAATTTGGTCACGACCATATTTGGGTCAATCAGGACTGAATCGGAGCAGATATAACGAAGTTCGTGTTTTTGACGAATTCTCAAAGAGGTTAGTACACGGGAATTTCATTAAAATTTTCACGGGGAAGTTTCTTTTGATATTTTCACATAAATGGGTTACTATGAATATATGAATTTGGTCACGACCATATTTGGGGTAATCGGGACTGAATCGTAGCAGATATAACGAAGTTCAAGTTTTTGACGAATTCTCAAAGGGGTTAGTACACGGGAATTTCATGAAAATTTAACCGGGAAGTTTCTTTTGATATTTTCATATAAATGGGTCCCTATGGATATATGAATTTGGTCACGACCATATTAGGGGCAATCGGGACTGAATCGGAGCAGATATATTGAAGTTCGAGTTTTTGACGAATTCTCAAAGGGGTTAGTACACGGGAATTTCTTTAAAATATCACCGGGCAGATATTTTTGATATTTTCACATAAATGTGTTCCTATGGATATATGAATTTAGTCCGACCATATTTGAGGCAGTCGGGACTGAATCGTAGCTGATATAATGAAGTTCGGTTTTTTGACGACTTCCCAAAGGGGTTAGTACACGGGAATTTCTTGAAAATATCCCCGGGCAGTTTCTTTTGATATTTTCAGATAAATGGGTTCCTATGGATATATGAATTTTTTCAAGATCATGTTTTTGCTAGTCGGGATTGAATCGGAGAAGATATAATGAAGTTCGAGTTTTTGACGTATTCCCAAAGGGTGTACACGAGAATTTCATGAAAATTTCACTGGGAAGTTTCTTTTGATATTTTCACATAAATGGGTCCCTATGGATATATGAATTTGGTCACGACCATATTTGGGTCAATCAGGACTGAATCGGAGCAGATATAACGAGGTTCGTGTTTTTGACGAATTCTCAAAGAGGTTAGTACACGGGAATTTCATCAAAATTTTCACGGGGAAGTTTCTTTTGATATTTTCACATAAATGGGTTACTATGAATATATGAATTTGGTCACGACCATATTTGGGGTAATCGGGACTGAATCGTAGCTGATATAATGAAGTTCGGTTTTTTGACGACTTTCCAAAGGGGTTAGTACACGGGAATTTCTTGAAAATATCCCTGGGCAGTTTCTTTTGATATTTTCAGATAAATGGGTTCCTATGGATATATGAATTTTTTCAAGATCATGTTTTTGCTAGTCGGGATTGAATCGGAGAAGATATAATGAAGTTCGAGTTTTTGACGTATTCCCAAAGGGTGTACACGAGAATTTCATGAAAATTTCACTGGGAAGTTTCTTTTGATATTTTCACATAAATGGGTCCCTATGGATATATGAATTTGGTCACGACCATATTTGGGTCAATCAGGACTGAATCGGAGCAGATATAACGAAGTTCGTGTTTTTGACGAATTCTCAAAGAGGTTAGTACACGGGAATTTCATTAAAATTTTCACGGGGAAGTTTCTTTTGATATTTTCACATAAATGGGTTACTATGAATATATGAATTTGGTCACGACCATATTTGGGGTAATCGGGACTGAATCGTAGCAGATATAACGAAGTTCAAGTTTTTGACGAATTCTCAAAGGGGTTAGTACACGGGAATTTCATGAAAATTTAACCGGGAAGTTTCTTTTGATATTTTCATATAAATGGGTCCCTATGGATATATGAATTTGGTCACGACCATATTAGGGGCAATCGGGACTGAATCGGAGCAGATATATTGAAGTTCGAGTTTTTGACGAATTCTCAAAGGGGTTAGTACACGGGAATTTCTTTAAAATATCACCGGGCAGATATTTTTGATATTTTCACATAAATGTGTTCCTATGGATATATGAATTTAGTCCGACCATATTTGAGGCAGTCGGGACTGAATCGTAGCTGATATAATGAAGTTCGGTTTTTTGACGACTTTCCAAAGGGGTTAGTACACGGGAATTTCTTGAAAATATCCCCGGGCAGTTTCTTTTGATATTTTCAGATAAATGGGTTCCTATGGATATATGAATTTTTTCAAGATCATGTTTTTGCTAGTCGGGATTGAATCGGAGAAGATATAATGAAGTTCGAGTTTTTGACGTATTCCCAAAGGGTGTACACGAGAATTTCATGAAAATTTCACTGGGAAGTTTCTTTTGATATTTTCACATAAATGGGTCCCTATGGATATATGAATTTGGTCACGACCATATTTGGGTCAATCAGGACTGAATCGGAGCAGATATAACGAGGTTCGTGTTTTTGACGAATTCTCAAAGAGGTTAGTACACGGGAATTTCATCAAAATTTTCACGGGGAAGTTTCTTTTGATATTTTCACATAAATGGGTTACTATGAATATATGAATTTGGTCACGACCGTATTTGGGGTAATCGGGACTGAATCGTAGCAGATATAACGAAGTTCAAGTTTTTGACGAATTCTCAAAGGGGTTAGTACACGGGAATTTCATGAAAATTTAACCGGGAAGTTTCTTTTGATATTTTCATATAAATGGGTCCCTATGGATATATGAATTTGGTCACGACCATATTAGGGGCAATCGGGACTGAATCGGAGCAGATATATTGAAGTTCGAGTTTTTGACGAATTCTCAAAGGGGTTAGTACACGGGAATTTATTTAAAATATCACCGGGCAGATATTTTTGATATTTTAACATAAATGTGTTCCTATGGATATATGAATTTAGTCCGACAATATTTGAGGCAGTCGGGACTGAATCGTAGCTGATATAATAAAGTTCGGTTTTTTGACGACTTCCCAAAGGGGTTAGTACACGGGAATTTCTTGAAAATATCCCCGGGCCGTTTCTTTTGATATTTTCACATAAATGGGTTCCTATGAATATATGAATTTTTTCAAGATCATATTTTACCTAGTCGGGATTGAATCGGAGAAATATAATGAAGTTCGAGTTTTTGACGTATTCCCAAAGGGGTTAGTACACCGGAATTTAATGAAAATTTCACCGCGAATTTTCTTTTGATATTTTCACATAAATGGACACCTATGGATATATGAATTTGGTCACGACCATATTTGGCGAAGTCGGGACTAAATCGGAGTAGATATAATGAAGTTCGAGTTTTTGACGAATTCTCAAAGGGGTTAGTACACGGGAATTTCTTGAAAATATCTCCGGGCAAATTCTTTTGATATTATCACATAAATGGGTTCTTATGGATATATGAATTTTTCACGATCATATTTTGGCTAATCGAGACTGAATCGGAGAAGATATAATGAAGTTCGAGTTTTTGACGTATTCCCAAAGGGGTTAGTACACCGGAATTTAATGAAAATTTCACCGGGAAGTTTCTGTTGATATTTTCACATAAATGGGTCCCTATGGATATATGAATTTGATCACGATCATATTTGGGGAAGTCGGGACTGAATCGGTGTAGATATAATGAAGTTCGAGTTTTTGACGAATTCTCAAAGGGGTTAGTACACGGAAATTTCATGGAAATTTCACCGGGAAGTTTCTTTTAATATTTTCACATAAATGGGTCCCTATGGATATATGAATTTGGTCACGACTATATTTGGGTCAATCGGGACTGAATCGGAGCAGATATAACGAAGTTCGTGTTTTTGACGAATTCTCAAAGAGGTTAGTATACGGGAATTTCATTAAAATTTTCACGGGGAAGTTTCTATTGATATTTTCACATAAATGGGTTCCTATGGATATATGAATTTGGTCACGACCATATTTGGGGTAATCGGGACTGAATCGGAGCAGATATAACAAAGTTCGAGTTTTTGACGAATTCTCAAAGGGGTTAGTACACGGGAATTTCATGAAAATTTCACTGGGAAGTTTCTTTTGATATTTTCACATAAATGGGTCCCTATGGATATATGAATTTGGTCACGACCATATTAGGGGCAATCGGGACTGAATCGGAGCAGATATATTGAAGTTCGAGTTTTTGACGAATTCTCAAAGGGGTTAGTACACGGGAATTTATTTAAAATATCACCGGGCAGATATTTTTGATATTTTAACATAAATGTGTTCCTATGGATATATGAATTTAGTCCGACAATATTTGAGGCAGTCGGGACTGAATCGTAGCTGATATAATAAAGTTCGGTTTTTTGACGACTTCCCAAAGGGGTTAGTACACGGGAATTTCTTGAAAATATCCCCGGGCAGTTTCTTTTGATATTTTCACATAAATGGGTTCCTATGAATATATGAATTTTTTCAAGATCATATTTTACCTAGTCGGGATTGAATCGGAGAAATATAATGAAGTTCGAGTTTTTGACGTATTCCCAAAGGGGTTAGTACACCGGAATTTAATGAAAATTTCACCGCGAATTTTCTTTTAATATTTTCACATAAATGGACACCTATGGATATATGAATTTGGTCACGACCATATTTGGCGAAGTCGGGACTGAATCGGAGTAGATATAATGAAGTTCGAGTTTTTGACGAATTCTCAAAGGGGTTAGTACACGGGAATTTCTTGAAAATATCTCCGGGCAAATTCTTTTGATATTATCACATAAATGGGTTCTTATGGATATATGAATTTTTCACGATCATATTTTGGTTAATCGAGACTGAATCGGAGAAGATATAATGAAGTTCGAGTTTTTGACGTATTCCCAAAGGGGTTAGTACACCGGAATTTAATGAAAATTTCACCGGGAAGTTTCTGTTGATATTTTCACATAAATGGGTCCCTATGGATATATGAATTTGATCACGATCATATTTGGGGAAGTCGGGACTGAATCGGTGTAGATATAATGAAGTTCGAGTTTTTGACGAATTCTCAAAGGGGTTAGTACACGGAAATTTCATGGAAATTTCACCGGGAAGTTTCTTTTAATATTTTCACATAAATGGGTCCCTATGGATATATGAATTTGGTCACGACTATATTTGGGTCAATCGGGACTGAATCGGAGCAGATATAACGAAGTTCGTGTTTTTGACGAATTCTCAAAGAGGTTATGTTAGGTCCTATTAATTCACTATATATAATAATATAGTGATCACAATATGTAATATAGTATGACAATATAAGAGATCGAAAGCAGTAAACTCTTATATTCACAAAACTTGATGGTTACAAAAACTCTCTCAGTGATTCATATTCTATCACCAAGAGCTGCTAGGGTTCTTAACAATATACTTGATAACTCAACTCTTCTAGAGTAACCCTAATCTGTGTTTATATAGACACAGTTACAAAATCAATCTCTGATTTGATATCCTATAAATCAGCTAATAAATCTATCAATCAAAGATTGCTCCAGTTTTCTGTTTAGTTTCCATAGTCAGCAAATCACTCCTCAGCTTCTATCCTTCCTTGAAGTATATCCGCTTCTGAGCTCTTTCCACGTGTAAACTCTGTCGAGTCTTGACTATGTAAACTCTGATCAGACTTTATCAAACTCTGTCAGACTTTACTAAACTCTGATCAGCTTCCAGTTTAAACTCTGATGATTCCTGTTCTAAAACAAACCTTAAGAACATTAGTAATCATCAATTATATCTAACAATCTCCCCCAACTTGTGCATGAATAAGTTATGTGCAAGTTAACAGATAATTGATGATGTCAAAACATTTAAGTCAAATGCAACAGAGTTTAACTATATAACAGAAAACTTTTAAAACTTACAGATACTTTACTCCTTCGCTGCATAGATACCATTTGCTGTCTTTAGATACTCTCTGAGGAGTTCTTTCTCAGCTTCTTCAAGCACTGCAATCATTTGTCTCTTGATCTCTCTCAGCTCTGGATCTGAAACTCCAGTTTGATAAATTGCAGCTCTGAGATCATAAATCTTGTTCTTCTTCAAGTTCCTATCCAGCCTGATATTGTAAGCTTTATCAGACTCTTCATTAAACGCAAGAGTTCTGATTCCACCTATTGTTTCAATCTTTGCTGAATTTTTCTTCATCTCCACCAGCTGTCCTTTATGATTGAGGTATTTAGGAATGAAAGGTCCAGCATTTTTGTTTCCTGTAATCCCCATCTTTCTTCTGATTTGCTTCATAGGTTTGTCTGATCCAGTCACTGGTCTTTGCTTAGATCCAGATGTGATGTTGTGAGTTGGACCAGACTTTGTGCTTTGCTTAGATTGTTTCTGACTGTCAGAGTTTGAAACTCTTCCACCAGTTCCTGCTTGAAATCTCTTGTGCTTTGTGAAGTCATCCACATCATCATCATCATCATCCTTCTTCTTTCTCTTCAGAGTTTGATTAGTAGACTTGCATTTGACTTTAGCTACTCTCTCCCCCTTTTTGACATCATCCTCATCAGGTATCAGAATTGATGTGATCAGAGAAAGTGAAGTTTGGATGGCTTCAAGCTGTTTGGACATCTTTTCTTGATTTGATTCAATCATGATCATCCTTTGGTCCAGAGATTCATTTGCAATCACCAGCTTCTGTACATTTTCTTTCATAGGATTGATGGTCCTTTTCTTTTCCAGTTCATTTGTCTCCTTGACTTTTGCCACCTCTGTTCTTAGACCATCTATTGATTTAGATGTCTGGGCATGAGCAGGATGAAATGTCTTCAGATATAGAATTGTGCCCTTGAGGCTTGACATAACATCAGAGTTTGTAATTTTCTTTTCTGCCATAGATAAGAACTCTTCAGCTTTAGGTGTTTCCAAGGAATGCTGGTGACTCAACCAGAGTTTATCCCATACTTCAGTTGGAGGATCAACCTGAAGATCCCTGGGAAGTGGCTCAGAGTCTGTGTTCAGAGTTTGTAGCCTGGCATTGTACTGGCTAGTTGACTCCCATTTCTGTTGTGTCAGAAGAACTCCATCATTTTCATCCTTGGCAGTATCTGAACTGGCATCATCCTCAGTATCAGAGTTTGCTTTTTCATCTTCAGGAACAGGATCAGCAACTCTCTCCACATTATCCGGAGCAGATTTTTCTTGAGCTTCAGACTGTGACTTGATGGGCTTTTCACCAGTCTGAGCAAGAGATTGTAAAGCTTCCACAGCTACTTTGTCAGTTTCCTCAACTACATCAGACCTGTAGTTCTCTGGAGCTGTATCATGAACAATGGCATCCTCAGGAATTTTCATTGGAGATTGAGGAATTGGACCATGATCAGATAATGGAGTTTGAGAATCAGACAAATTTGCTCCAGCTTCAGTTGTAGCTTGTGCATCACATTCTATTTCTTCATCTACTGCAGATGCTGTAGGAGATGCTTTAGGAGATGTTGTAGGAGATACTGTAGGAGATATCAGAGGAACAGCTTGAATGGGAAGCACCATCAGAGCTTGAGAAGTTTCTGGTAGTGTGGTAGATGGTGTTTGGTCTTCCTCAACAGTGAAGTCTGTGATGTCAGTTTCTGGGATTTTCGCCTTTGCAGGTTTTTGAGCCCGTAACTTGAATCTGGCTGTCTTCTGAGGACTTGTGTGAACCGGTTCAGAGACTGTTGTTGGAGTAGGCTCAGAGTTTGCAGCTTGTGCAGTTTCTAGATCATCATATTCATATGCTGCAACAAGTCTTCTTCTTTTCTTCTGCTTTGGAGGAGAAGCAGCTTCATTGTGGACATTATCAGAGTTTGCAGCATCAGAGTTTGCTGGTTTATCAGACTTTGTCTTTAGAACTTGTGTATCAACAGAGGTTCTGGTTTTGGTTGTAGAGGGTTGGTCATCAGACTTTGTAGATTTGGATGGTTTTGTAGTTGATGATCTTGGTTTTCTGGTGACTGTGGGAGAGGTTGGATGTTGTGGTTGAGGTTGTTGAGGCTGTTGTTGTGGTTCCAGAGGAAGGTTCAGCCTTGCTCTGAATGGAGCTGGGATTTGCAGAGGCCTGAGAACTGGTCTCTTCTCATCTTTAGATATGAGATCCTTAAAAGCCCTTTTATGAAGTTTAAAAGGTTTGATCTCATCTGCAGCATCAAAATCCACTTCTCCAACAGTGGCATTAAACAACAATTGGCAAAATCTTGAGAAATATATGACATTCCTGTTCTCAAGCATTCTTTCACCAATATTTCTAAGAACTAATCTACCAAAATCAAAAGCAGTAGAATAGATCAGAGAATACCCGATCTGTAGCATGGCCATTGGAATAGCATCCCAGTTTGTAGATTTCTTCTGGAAAGCTCTGGTAATGCAATCAAAGAAAAAACTCCACTCCTTATTGAGCCATGGACGCTTCAACTGACCCAGTTTATCCAGAGATTCGTAGTACCCCAATTCAAGCATCATTGTTCTGAGATTTGCATCTCCATTGGTAATGTACGCAGAATGTTCTGGCAAGTTGAGTGCCTGACGAACTGTTGCTGGAGTAACTGCATACTCCTCCCCGTCATAGGAAAACACAATTGATGGTGATCCATCTGCACCACCATTGTCATATGTACCCGACTTCCAAAAGCTGATGATTTGGCTTCCTGAAAGTCTTGCAGGAGCGGTGAGAGCGGTACCGATGACACTTTGTGCCAAGAATCGCTGAAATGGATGATAATCCCTTGGGGCTTCAGCAGTGTCAAGGATGGCTGCATAGTTATTAGGAACGAATTCAACACCTGCCAAGATAAAAGCTGTAGTGGCCATTAGAACAGAGATTATGAGAAGAAGATGTTTGAGGAAGTGTGTAGACGAAGATTTGAATTTCAGAGAACAGAGTGTAAGAGTTTTGTTTAGAAGGTGAATGTAGAGAGTAAGTGTAAGATTGAATAATAAGCAATAAAATCTGATCTGAAAAACTCTTCAGATTTTGTTGAACTGAGCACGCATGGGCTTTTTGTTCAATCAGACACCTGTCAAAATGTAACTGGTAGATGAGTGTTAGTGGGATGGAGAAACGAGAGTAATAATCATGAGTGCAGTAAAACATGCGCAGTAATAAATGCTGATTACACGTTCTCCTATTAAAATGTTTTGCAGGTAAACCCACTAATAATACATCCGTTTGAAACACATTCTCTTCACATTCTCTGAATATTTGAAAAAAAAATCAAGATCAAATCTCTCGAATTTTTTAAACTCTGAGATTTAAGATAAAGAAAATAAATTTCTGCGAACCTCAGAATAAAGACATAATTTTCAGAATATTCATCAATAAATCAGAGTTTGTTCTAAAATCCATAGCTCAATAATGTGCTTGTGATGAGAAGTGTGTGTGATCATGTTAAATCAGAGAATATAAAATTTCACAATTTCGTAATTATAAGGTAGACTTTGAATAATTTATTCAAACTCTCAAAACTTAGATTAGGACATACTCTGAAGATAATCAATAAAATAATCTACCCCCTTTTTTTTTTTTTTTTTTTTTTTTTTTTTTCAGGACGCTTCTCAGTGTGAGTGAGGCACGACCTTTGAATATACTATTGCATTAGTATTTCTCCAGTAATCAGAGATTGTGACTGGTCACCATAGATTATAAAATCTTAGCAATTACTTAATACCAGCAAATGTTTGGTTCTTCCCAGTCACTGTTATATTAACATCTAAGATCTCAAAGGAGTACCATGCTTATTTTTCAGGGGGTTTTGTCTCAGGTAATAAAAACATCAGAGTTTATAGTCACTGTCTAGTATATGAGAGAAAATTTAAATTAATCAGTCTCACTTATAATTAAGATATGTGAAGTAGTAGAGTCTCAATGATATCAGCATGCATAGTGTGAACTAGTGTAGCACAAAATTGAGATCAGGATTAAGGAACTTAGCTGAGATTCATGATTACTCATTCAGAACATGTTTCATGGTATCTTCATAGGTGTTTTGTCTCAGAGAAGATAAAAATGAGATCACTTATCAAGATTCAGAGTTTTATAAGCATCAGAGAATATTATCAGAGAATGTTATCAGAGTAAAGCAAACAGAGTATATTATCAGAGAATGTCATCAGATTTTATCAATCAGAGTATATCATGGCAGATGTGTGAGTAATACATATGGTAAATGATTAGTCCATATTTTTGCATATTTAAGTGCCTATTTTTTGTTTATTTTCGTAGTATTAATCGCTTATTTATTTTATTTCAGGAAATTGTAGATAAATAAAGAAAGAAGAGAAAATGCAAGAAAAAGGGAGAAAAAGAAAAGAAAAGAAGAAAATCAAAGAGAGTTGGCAAGCAAGGGGGCACATGGATGGCTATGATTTACCCAACACACATCACACATGGATGGATTAGATTTAGCCACCCTACCCCTAAACCCTACATTTCTAGCTATAAATACCCCCACCCCCTTTACTTGTAATCATCTTCTTTTTAACCTAGTCTTTTCCTAGTTGGTAGGTAGTATAGTGCTAGATCTTCTTTTGTTCCTTCAATTTCATACCATATTTGTAAACACTTTTTATTTTAATGCAAATTTACTTTTAGCTTGATTTTGTATTGTCTCTATTCTCTTGCTTCAAGTGGCTATTCTTCTTAGTACCACCATATGCCTAATGGCTTTTGGGAATGGAAAAGCCTTTTAATTAGTGTAGATCTCTTACTTTTTAGATTTAATTTTTGATAGAAACTTAAACTCTAGCACAAAAGGTAATTTGTGTGGGAGCTTAAGATTTAAATTTCCAGATTATTATTCACTAAATTTCGGCTGTTTATCTCATTTAACACTATCAGCATCTTTTCGTGAATTCCTTTTAGTTTTTAATGTTAAGTTAGTGTATTTTTGTGTTAATTACACAACCCCAGTTTAGTTGGTTCCTCCGTAGAAACCTTTACACCCCTGCTCTGTTTTTCAAAGAAAGCCCCATCTCCCCTGTTTCGTTTATTAAACATAAAACCCAGTTCCCCCTTTCATTTTATTTGCATTTGCTGTTGCTGAGTCCACTGGCGAGTCGCTAAGTTTTAGTCTAGTTTTTGTTTGCGTTTCCGCGTACTGAGTTGCTCCTCCGAGTCATTGGTTTCTGTTGTTTCTGCATTTTTGATTCTGTTTTGCGACCGAGTTATGCCCTGGGTTTCGCCGAGTCTTTGTTATGGAAGTCGAGTCCCGAGTTTGTTTGTTGAATAGCCAGTAGAATTTGCTTGTGCTGCTAGTGTAGTGTTTGCTTGGAATAGCCGTAGCGAGTCAGTGTGTTTGTCGAGTTCGATTTCGTTGTCACCGAGTTCTTTTACTCCCTTTCTTTTTGTTTGCTGGTTTCCGAGTCTGAATCGAGTCACTGAGTCGAGTTGCCGGTTTGAGTTATTGAGTTTGCTGCGTTTATGCTTGAGATTGATTTGTTTTTGGCTTGAGTTTTTTAATGGCTAGCTGTTCTGTTCCGAGTTTAGGCCGAGTCAAGTGTTTTTATTGAGTAGCTGCGGAGTTGAATTTAAATTGTAGGATTCTGTTTTGGCTGAATTGTGGAGTCTGCTATTTTTGTTTACTGGGTAGCCTTATCTTTCTTGTTTTGAGTTTTTGTTAAACTTTAGGCTTTCGATTTTTTTAGGTGTAGTCACTGAGTCAGTAGCAGTCGGTTTGTTTCATTTGGTTTTTTTGAAGTTTACTTTAATTTGTATCAAGCCTATTAGTCTAGTATTTTGGTGGCTATTTAAAGCAAGGTGGATTTAGTTTTCAAATGGATCACGCCAAACTTTCTTTTTAAGTTTAGTTTATGAACTTTTCGAAGATAGTTAATTAGTTATTAATTAGTTAAAGTTTTAGATTAGTCTAAACTTCTTAATTTGGAAATTTTAGATTTCATTTTTTTTAAAACCCATTTTCAACTATATTTTGTTCTAATTCGCCTAGATTAAAAACTAAGGTTTTCGAAATTTAATTTAATCTCTGTGGACGAATCTTAAATATTAAAACGGTGATCGTGCGCTTGCGATTATTTTTAAAATCTCTTTTTGAGCACATCAAGTTTTTGGCGCCGCTGCCGGGGATTAAAATTAATTTTTCGCTCCTTTATTTTTAATCTTTCGGATTAGTTTGTTTCTCACTATTTTTGTTTTTATTTCGAGGAGGATTATTCGGGAATCATGGAGTAAAGTGAACAAATTTTGCTCGGATTTGGAAGCTTGCTTTGGTATCCCGTATCTCTCCACTCTTATTTTTCGTTTTTATTTAGAAAATCACAAACAAATCTGAAAATTGAAAAAACACAAACAAAATTAAAAACTTAAAATCCAAAAAATATTAGTTAGAAATACATATGTGTTGCATCATGCATTTTAACACTTAGGGGCACATCATTTAGATTTTAATTTTTTGTTTTTAAATTTTCGTACCTATATTTTGTGGTGATCGCTGGAGAACCCAAAGGTACGTTAATTTCTTTTCTTTAGATTAAAACACGTAGTGTAGAGCATCCATAGTTGTTTATAGTTTTTAATTATATCGTTGTGTGGTGCATCATTTTAAATAAATCTTAAGGGCAAAACCCACTCATAAGATAAGGGAAGGGATTTCATCACTCTTTCCTTGGCCCGCAACGATTTAATTACTTCATTTTGCATTTACCTAGCCTTTTAATAAAATTGAATTAGACGTTAGCCCCTAGGATTTCGCGCTCAACTAGGAAGGTACCTAAAAGACGAGGTAATCTTTAATTATTCCGACTTTTCGGTGTCTAAGGCAAGCGAAAGCTTACCTGGCCGATTAAGGTTTGGTGTCTAAGCGCGGAGATTGGCCTCTTGGCAATGCCTGCTCCAAACTGGCCAGACCGGTCCGAATAATTTTGGATTTATCGAGTTTTTGGTGGTCCTTAACGTTAGGAGCAAGGTCTAGTTCATTTTTATTAGGGAACCCTAGAATTAAGTTTTTCTTTCACTTTTACACCCTTTCTTTTGTTTGTTTTAGTTCTTCGCACTTATTTGCTACGTGTTTACTATCTAGTTTATGCGAACTACTTGGGTTAGGAGCGAATCGTCTAGATTAGTTAGACCGATCATCGAAATTCCTTCTTCGTCCTCTTCGGACTCCGAACCCATAGAAGCTAGCGAACCGATAGTAAACATGGCGTTGTCTCTTAAAGACCGCTGTTACCCATCCCGTTCCGCTCAACCATCGTGCATCACCCTTCCTCCCGTTAATGGGAATAATTTCGAGATTAAGGCACATCACATTAGTATGTTGCCTAAATTTTTAGGGAGTGATGGTGAGGATCCATATCTCTTTATTCAAGAATTTGAGGAGGTTTGCGGTTTGCAAAAACTCCAACAATTGAGTGAAGACTCCATTCGGCTTAGACTTATCAACTTTGCTTTAAAAGAAAATGCTAAAAATGGTTGTATAGTCTACCCGTCAATTCTATTTCCACTTGGGAGGGGTTTGTGGTAATGTTTCTTAAAAAGTATTTTCCAAACCATAAAACGACTCGAATTACAAATGAAATAAACCAATTCCATCAAAGGGAAAATGAGTCTTTTTGGAAATTCTTTGATCGTTTTAAAAATCTTTTATCACAATGCCCCCACCATGGAATAGAGAAATGGAGACTTTGTAAGATTGTGTACGAGGCCTTAGATAGTCAAACAACCGCTTTGTTAGAATCTATGTGCCAAGGCAAATTCATGGAAAAAGATGAGGATCAAGGGTGGGAATTTTTCGAGGACTTAGCCGAGAAAACAATGTTATGGGAGTCTACTAGGGAACCTAAAAAGTCAATCGAGGCATCTAGCTCTAGGGGTTTGCACTCGATAGGAAACAATGTGGCAACCGATGCCAAATTAGCAACCCTTACTAAGAGACTCGAGGCTTTAGAGTCTCATAGTGGCCCTTCATCTTTGCCTATGTTCCCGAACTATAATGCTCCCCATCCCGAGATCCAACAATCTCATGATTTTGAGCAAGTGAACGCGATGTTTCAACCCAAGCCTAGAAATGATCCTTTTGCACCAACCTACAACCCTGGGTGGAAGAATCACCCGAATTTCTCGTGGAACCAAGGTCAAAACTTTCAAACTCCACAACCTAATTTTCCTAGGCCCAATCCCAATTCCTTTCCGAATTATCAAAACCCGAGTCAAGCTCCGTTAAATCCTCCCGGTTTTAATGATTCGGACAAGAGACTCAATTCCTTAGAAAAGAGCATAGAGGCCTTAGTGAAATCGCAAACTAACTTGACCCAATCCCAACAAACTTTCATGCAAACTTTAACCCAAGATCGGCAACTTTTGCATTCTAATGTGCAAGCCGTCTCTAAGTTAGAGTCCCAATTGAGTCAATTAGCGAGCACGTTGTGTGAGCGAGAAAAGAACAAATTCCCGAGCCAACCGGAGCCGAACCCAAAATTTCCACTTAATCAAAGACCCCCGGATAATGTGCATTCGGTCATTTCTCTTAGATCGGGTAAACAAGTTGATACCCAAGTTGGTGAGAACCTCGGTAAAAAAGGGGATTCGACTTCTAATCCAAGTCCACCCATTACTACCATTAATCATGACAAACCCGTGAGTTCAAAAGCCCGTGAGGAGTCGAGTGACCCAAACCCGGAACCCGAGTTGCAAAGTGAAGTAGTCTATAAACCAAGAGTCCCTTACCCTCAAAGACTTATTTCACCTAAGCAATCGGCTCAAATGGAGAAGATTTTGGAAGTGTTTAAGCAAGTCAAGGTCAACATACCCCTTTTAGATGCAATTCAACAAATTCCTTCATATGCTAAGTGTCTTAAGGAGTTATGTACCCATAAGAGAACCAACCATGTCCCTAAGAAAGCTTTCCTTACATCTCACATTAGTTCGATTCTCTCAAACCAAATTCCCGTGAAATACAAGGACCCCGGTTGTCCTACAATTTCATGTGTCATAGGAGAAACTTTTGTGGATAAGGCGTTACTTGATTTAGGGGCTAGTGTTAATCTCCTTCCATATTCTGTCTACCAAGCCTTAGGTTTAGGGGAGCTCCGACAAACCAATGTCACACTTCAATTAGCCGATCGATCCGTGAAAATTCCTAAGGGAATGATCGAAGATGTGCTAATTAAAGTAGGTGATTTCGTGTTTCCCGTAGATTTTGTCGTCCTAGAGACCGAGCCGGTTAGGAACCCAAAGAATCAAATTCCCATCATCCTAGGACGACCCTTTTTAGCTACATCCAACGCGTTGATTAATTGTAGGAACGGCTTAATGAAGCTAACATTTGGCAACATGACAATCGACCTCAACATATTTCATGTAGGGAAACAATCCGATGATTTCTATGATCAACCTATGGATGTTAATCTAATTGATGAAATAGTTGATCAAGATCTCATGAATCCCAAAGATGCCCTTGAATTTTGCTTAAAACATTTTGGAGAGGATTGGGATGTTTCCAACTACACACATGAGGTCAACCAAATGTTAGAATCCACCATTCCTACAACAAGTCAAGAGCGTGATGTTGAACCCGAGCATTTGCCTTTACCAAAGAAAACCGTTGAGTCACAACCGCTGGAAGTAGAACTCAAACCTCTTCCCGACACTCTTAAGTATGCTTTTCTAGGCCCTAATGAGTCATATCCCGTTATCATTGCCTCTAATTTGACTATGTCACAAGAGGAAGAACTTTTAGGAATCCTTAGAAAGCATAAGGGAGCGATAGGGTGGAGCATCTCGGACATTAAAGGAATTAGCCCGGCGATTGTCCAACATAGGATTCATTTGGTAGAAGATGCAAAGCCGGTGAGAGAACCTCAAAGGAGGTTGAATCCTCCCATGATGGAGGTAGTGAAGAAAGAGATTCTTAAGTGCTTAGACAATGGGATCATTTATCCCATTTCCGATAGTAAGTGGGTGAGTCCCGTCCATGTAGTGCCTAAAAAGTCGGGCATTACTTTGGTGACCAATGAGAACAATGAGCAAGTTCCAACCCGTGTCCAATCCGGTTGGAGAATGTGCATAGATTTTAGGAAGCTCAATGCCGTCACTAGGAAAGATCATTTTCCTTTGCCCTTTATCGATCAAATGCTAGAGAGGTTAGCGGGTCATGCGTTTTATTGCTTCTTAGATGGTTACTCGGGATATTTTCAAATCCCGATTGCACCCGAAGACCAAGAAAAGACCACTTTCACTTGCCCTTTTGGAACCTTCGCTTATAGACGTCTAGCTTTCGGCCTAACCACGGGCCCGTCCACGTTCCAAAGGTGCATGACTAGCATCTTCTCGGAAATGATAGGTGACTTTCTAGAAGTTTTCATAGATGACTTTTCCATCTTTGGTCCATCTTTTCACCAATGCCTTAACAATCTAGATCGAGTGTTGAAAAGATGTGAGGAAACGGATCTAGTGTTAAATTGGGAGAAATGTCATTTCATGGTTAAGGAGGGAATCGTTTTAGGACACAAAATTTCTGAAAAAGGAATCGAAGTAGACAAGGCTAAGGTCGACTTAATAGCTAATCTCCCACCTCCCAAGTCCGTTAAGGAAATTCGTTCTTTCCTTGGACATGCAGGATTTTATCGTAGATTCATCCAAGATTTTAGCAAAAAGGCCCGACCTTTGACCAACCTTCTAGCTAAGGATGTCAAATTCGAATTCACAAGCGAGTGTGTTCATGCCTTCGAAGACCTCAAGAGAGAATTGACCTCGGCCCCGATCATGAAGTCTCCCGATTGGAGTCAACCTTTTGAGCTCATGTGTGACGCATCCGATTATGCGATAGGAGCGGTTTTAGGACAACGAATAGATAAAAAGCCTCATGTTATTTACTACGCTAGTAAGACTTTAAACGATGCCCAACTCAATTACTCTACCACCGAGAAGGAGCTTCTAGCCGTAGTCTTTGCTTTAGAAAAATTTCGCTCTTATCTTATCGGGTCCAAAATCATTGTTTACACCGACCATGCTGCTCTTAAGTACCTTTTCTCTAAAAAAGACTCAAAAGCCCGCTTAATTAGATGGATTTTGTTGCTCCAAGAGTTTGACTTAGAGATTAGGGATAAGAAAGGTTGTGAGAATGTTGTTGCCGATCATCTCTCTCGATTAGTGGTTGAATCCACTAACGACTTGCCCTTAAACGAGTCATTTCCCGATGATCACCTTCTCTCGATTTCCACTCTCCCTTGGTTCGCCGACATAGTCAATTACCTAGCAACCGGTGACATTCCCTCGACATGGTCCAAAAATGATAAAGCCAAGTTCTTTTCTCAAGTAAAACATTTCTTTTGGGACGACCCGTATCTCTTTAAGCATTGTCCCGACCAAATCATTAGGAGGTGTGTCCCAAATAGTGAGTTTCATAGTATTCTCTCGTTTTGTCACGATCAAGCATGTGGAGGTCATTTTAGTGCGAAAAAGACCACCGCTAAAATCCTCCAATGTGGTTTTTATTGGCCTACTTTGTTTAAGGATGCCGCCGAGTATTGTTCCGCATGTAGTAGGTGTCAACATCTAGGAAGAATCACTAGGAGAAACATGATGCCTATGAGCCCAATCCTTGTTATAGAGCTCTTTGATGTGTGGGGCATAGATTTCATGGGCCCATTTCCTAGTTCGTTTGGCCACCTTTACATCCTTCTCGCGGTTGATTACGTTTCTAAGTGGGTAGAAGCCATTCCGACCCGGTCCAATGACAACAAAGTTGTCCTTAGATTTCTTAAAGAGAATATCTTTTCTCGATTTGGAACTCCTAGGGCTATCATTAGTGACCAAGGGACGCATTTCAAGAACCGTCAATTCAAGTCACTTCTTAAGAAGTACTCCATCACTCATAGGTTGGCTACCCCTTATCATCCTCAAACTAGTGGCCAAGTAGAGGTGTCAAACCGGCAAATAAAGCAAATCTTAGAAAAGACGGTCAACTCGAATAGGAAGGATTGGTCCACCAAGTTGATAGATGCCTTATGGGCCTATCGGACCGCCTTTAAGACCGTCTTAGGAATGTCTCCTTATAGACTCGTGTATGGTAAAGCTTGCCATTTGCCGGTTGAGTTAGAGCATAGGGCCATGTGGGCCATTAGAGAATTGAACTTCGACTTACCCACCGCCGGTAGTCATCGGAAGTTGCAATTGACCGAGTTGGACGAACTTAGAAATGATGCCTACGAAAACGCTAAAATTTACAAAGAGAGAACTAAGGCATTCCATGATAAGACCATTTTGAGAAAATCCTTTTCTCCCGGCCAGAAAGTTCTTCTCTACAATTCTAGGCTTCATTTGTTTCCCGGTAAGTTGCGTTCTAGATGGGACGGTCCTTACATTGTTCAAGTTGTGTTTCCTCACGGTGCTGTTGAAATTCAGGATCCTAAAAATGGTAATGTTTTTAAAGTTAATGGTCAACGTCTTAAACCATTTTTAGAATTGCCTGTTGATTCGGAGGAAGAGGTCATCAACCTCATCGACCCTTGATCATGTAAGTTGCTTCAGTAGTTAATAAAAATCCCTTCATCTCCTATTCAGGTATTTTTCCTCTTTACTCTCTCATTTCAATTCTCTCTTTTGCATACATTGAGGACAATGCATGATTTAGGTATGGGGAGGGCTTTAGTGTAATTCTTAAAAAAATGAAAAACCCTAAAAATGAAAAATTAGAAAAATCCAAAAATAGAGATGTTTTAGCTAAGTTGTCTTTCCCTCACTCGAACTTTAGGAGTAGTTGGTGTTTAGCATGTTTTCGAAAAGTATATATATATAGTGTCTTTTAGATAATTTGAACGTAGTCGAGTAAGGTTGTCTTTTTGAAACTTGTATCGACCGATTTGTACTTTAAATTCCAAGATGGCACACACATTTGCACAAGACCTTTGATGGAGAGATTGTCTAGTGATATTATTCGATACCTGAGAGAGAACCCACATGTTGAAACAATGTCGAATCGAACCTTTGCGAATAAAAAAATAGAAAAAAAAAAGAGAGAAAAAGAAAAGAAAAAAAGAAAAAAAAAGGAATAACTACTTCAATACCCATTGTTCTTTATAGATAAAATCTTTAGATAAATGGGCAAAAGTAGATTGACTAGTCTCGTTTTGTGGCCTTTGTTACTCGAGCAATTAAGTCCGTAGGGGGATTTTAAAACCTAGTGCCCTAAGACCGTTTGGTTTGGGAGTCACTGACCTAAAGCTCGCTACATGGGTAACATTGTTTGCCTAAGAAAACGGACAAAATAAAGTCAATGCAAAAAAAGAAAAAAAAAAAAAAAAAAAGAAAAAAAAGAAGAAGAATAAGAGTTTGTGAAGTTTGGCTAGATATTTGTTTCGATAGAGATTGGGTCAGTTCAAAATTGGTTGAAAAAGAGAAAATGTTATTAGACGATTAGGATCCATCAAAGGCCTTAAATTACTTACACTCCTTGGATTTCTAGTAAATCTTTGTGTCGATGCAAGTAGATTAGAGACAACTGTATCTTGATTATTAGTAGATGAGTCTTTAAGTCGTATTTTCCTTAAAAACGCTTTTTGTTAACACCAACGAAATTAGAGTAGAGTCGAGTAGACACTTGCTAGAATGTCTCGAAGATTTTATGGGTATATCTTCTGTAAACCCTTAGGAGACAAAACTCCTCTTGTAGAGATCGTCTACGAGTTTAACGGGTTGGTGAACCTAAAATCACCCGTCACGCCTACGAAAAGGAGCCTAGGAATCGCATCTAGTTTTCTTAGTTTATTTTCTTTTCTTTTGATTTTTACTCGAGGACGAGCAAAAGATAGGTATGGGGAAGTTTGATTAGTCCATATTTTTGCATATTTAAGTGCCTATTTTTTGTTTATTTTCGTAGTATTAATCGCTTATTTATTTTATTTCAGGAAATTGTAGATAAATAAAGAAAGAAGAGAAAATGCAAGAAAAAGGGAGAAAAAGAAAAGAAAAGAAGAAAATCAAAGAGAGTTGGCAAGCAAGGGGGCACATGGATGGCTATGATTTACCCAACACACATCACACATGGATGGATTAGATTTAGCCACCCTACCCCTAAACCCTACATTTCTAGCTATAAATACCCCCACCCCCTTTACTTGTAATCATCTTCTTTTTAACCTAGTCTTTTCCTAGTTGGTAGGTAGTATAGTGCTAGATCTTCTTTTGTTCCTTCAATTTCATACCATATTTGTAAACACTTTTTATTTTAATGCAAATTTACTTTTAGCTTGATTTTGTATTGTCTCTATTCTCTTGCTTCAAGTGGCTATTCTTCTTAGTACCACCATATGCCTAATGGCTTTTGGGAATGGAAAAGCCTTTTAATTAGTGTAGATCTCTTACTTTTTAGATTTAATTTTTGATAGAAACTTAAACTCTAGCACAAAAGGTAATTTGTGTGGGAGCTTAAGATTTAAATTTCCAGATTATTATTCACTAAATTTCGGCTGTTTATCTCATTTAACACTATCAGCATCTTTTCGTGAATTCCTTTTAGTTTTTAATGTTAAGTTAGTGTATTTTTGTGTTAATTACACAACCCCAGTTTAGTTGGTTCCTCCGTAGAAACCTTTACACCCCTGCTCTGTTTTTCAAAGAAAGCCCCATCTCCCCTGTTTCGTTTATTAAACATAAAACCCAGTTCCCCCTTTCATTTTATTTGCATTTGCTGTTGCTGAGTCCACTGGCGAGTCGCTAAGTTTTAGTCTAGTTTTTGTTTGCGTTTCCGCGTACTGAGTTGCTCCTCCGAGTCATTGGTTTCTGTTGTTTCTGCATTTTTGATTCTGTTTTGCGACCGAGTTATGCCCTGGGTTTCGCCGAGTCTTTGTTATGGAAGTCGAGTCCCGAGTTTGTTTGTTGAATAGCCAGTAGAATTTGCTTGTGCTGCTAGTGTAGTGTTTGCTTGGAATAGCCGTAGCGAGTCAGTGTGTTTGTCGAGTTCGATTTCGTTGTCACCGAGTTCTTTTACTCCCTTTCTTTTTGTTTGCTGGTTTCCGAGTCTGAATCGAGTCACTGAGTCGAGTTGCCGGTTTGAGTTATTGAGTTTGCTGCGTTTATGCTTGAGATTGATTTGTTTTTGGCTTGAGTTTTTTAATGGCTAGCTGTTCTGTTCCGAGTTTAGGCCGAGTCAAGTGTTTTTATTGAGTAGCTGCGGAGTTGAATTTAAATTGTAGGATTCTGTTTTGGCTGAATTGTGGAGTCTGCTATTTTTGTTTACTGGGTAGCCTTATCTTTCTTGTTTTGAGTTTTTGTTAAACTTTAGGCTTTCGATTTTTTTAGGTGTAGTCACTGAGTCAGTAGCAGTCGGTTTGTTTCATTTGGTTTTTTTGAAGTTTACTTTAATTTGTATCAAGCCTATTAGTCTAGTATTTTGGTGGCTATTTAAAGCAAGGTGGATTTAGTTTTCAAATGGATCACGCCAAACTTTCTTTTTAAGTTTAGTTTATGAACTTTTCGAAGATAGTTAATTAGTTATTAATTAGTTAAAGTTTTAGATTAGTCTAAACTTCTTAATTTGGAAATTTTAGATTTCATTTTTTTTAAAACCCATTTTCAACTATATTTTGTTCTAATTCGCCTAGATTAAAAACTAAGGTTTTCGAAATTTAATTTAATCTCTGTGGACGAATCTTAAATATTAAAACGGTGATCGTGCGCTTGCGATTATTTTTAAAATCTCTTTTTGAGCACATCAGTAAATTTGACAAGTTAAATTTTAAAGATCTAACCAATATGTTTACTCAGTTCCTGATATCATTCCTAGCTCATTCACCAGCCTAGTAAAAGTTGCTTCACTTAATGGCTTGGTGAAAATGTCTGCTAGCTGCTGTTCAGTAGGAACAAAGTGAAGTTCAATGGTTCCTTCCTCCACATGCTCCCTTATAAAATGATATCTTATACTGATGTGCTTTGTCAGAGAATGTTGAACTGGATTTCCTGTCATAGCAATAGCACTTTGGTTATCACAATAAATAGGAATTTTAGAGAAGGATAACCCATAGTCCAACAGTTGATTCTTCATCCAAAGAATTTGAGCACAACAGCTGCCTGCAGCAATATACTCTGATTCTGCTGTTGATGTTGAGATGGACTTCTGCTTCTTACTGTACCAAGAAACTAGTCTTCCACCCAGAAATTGACAACTCCCACTTGTGCTTTTCCTGTCAATTTTGCAACCTGCAAAATCTGCATCAGAGTATCCAATAAGACTAAAATCTGATTCTCTAGGGTACCATAGTCCCAATGATGTGGTTCCCTTGAGATATCTGAATATCCTCTTTACTGCAATCAGATGAGGTTCTCTTGGATCTGCCTGAAATCTTGCACATAGACATGTGGCATACATAATGTCTGGTCTACTTGCAGTCAGATAAAGCAATGATCCAATCATTCCTCTATAGTTTGTGATATCCACTGATGCACCAGTATCTTTGTCTAGTTTTGTTGCTGTTGCCATAGGAGTAGTTGCAGCAGAACTGTCTTGCATACCAAATTTCTTTAAAAGATTTCTGGTATACTTGGCTTGATTTATAAAAATCCCATCTTCAGTCTGTTCAACTTGTAAACCCAGAAAATAACTGAGTTCCCCCATCATGCTCATTTGGTACCTAGACTGCATGAGCTTGGCAAATCTTTGACAGAGTTTAGCATTAGTGGAGCCAAAAATAATGTCATCAACATAGATTTGAACTAAAAGCAGATCATTACCATGATTCAAATAAAACAGAGTTTTATCTATGGTACCTCTAGTAAATCCACTTTCAAGAAGAAATTGAGCTAGAGTTTCATACCATGCCCTTGGAGCCTGCTTTAGTCCATAAAGTGCTTTGTCCAACCTGTAGACATAGTCTGGATGTTTTGGATCCACAAAACCTGGAGGTTGTTCAACATATACCTCTTCATCCAGTTTCCCATTTAGAAAAGCACTTTTGACATCCATCTGAAATACTTTGAATTTCTTGTGAGCAGCATAGGCCAGAAAGATTCTAATTGCCTCCAATCTTGCAACTGGAGCAAATGTCTCATCATAATCAATACCTTCCTGTTGTGAATACCCTTTTGCCACAAGCCTTGCTTTATTCCTTGTAATGACACCCTCACTGTCAGTTTTGTTTCTGAACACCCATTTTGCACCAACTATGGATCTGTTTTTAGGTCTTGGTACTAGGGTCCAGACTTTATTTCTTTCAAATTCATTTAACTCTTCTTGCATTGCTTGAATCCAATCAGGATCTTGAAGAGCTTCCTCCACCTTTTTGGGTTCTGTTTGTGACAGAAAGCAATGATGTAAACATTCATTTGCTGTAGCTGTCCTTGTTTGCACACCTGCTTCTGGATTGCCAATTATTAAATCAGGTGTGTGAGATTTTGTCCACTTCCTAGCATGTGGAAGCTGACCATTTTCATCATTGGATCCTCCCCCTTGATCCAAGCTCTCCTGATTCTGTTGATTATTCTCTGTAGCTCCCCCTAAGTTTGTGCTATCAGAGTTTGAATCAGTATTCTCTGATGAGTTTGAGTCAGCATTCTCTGATGAATCTTGGGTAGAGTCTGAAACATTCTGATGCTCCCCCTCAGCAAGTGCTTCATCATCATGAACTTGTAAATTTTCATCAGAGTTTGCTGTATCTTATTCACAGTCAGAGTTTGGCTGTTCATCAGAGTTTATCGAATCAGAGAATATTTCTTCATTTTCAAAATGCAGTTTTTCATGATCATCCATATCTGTTAAGCCCATGATTTTCTTGTCATCAAATGACACATGTATGGATTCCATGATCACCTTGGTTCTTAGATTGTAGACTCTGAAGGCCTTTGTTATCAGAGGATATCCTACAAAGATGCCTTCATCAGCTTTTAAGTCAAACTTGGTAAGCTGTTCTGGATGAGTCTTCAAGACAAAGCATTTGCACCCAAATATATGAAAATACTTCAGATTTGGCTTCTTTTTCTTCACCATCTCATATGGGGTCTTGTCATGCTTATTAATCAAGGTTGCATTTTGAGTGAAACAAGCTGTTTGAACAGCTTCTGCCCAGAAATAAGTAGGCAATTTAGCCTCATCAAGCATAGTTCTGGCAGCTTCAATAAGAGTTCTGTTTTTCCTTTCAACTACACCATTTTGCTGTGGTGTACCAGGTGCAGAGAACTGTTGCACTACACCTCTTTCTTTGCAGAACTCTTCCATTGTTGAATTTCTAAACTCAGTTCCATTATCACTTCTAATGATTTTCACTTTGTCTTCAGATCCATGATCCAGTTGTGTCACATGATCCATCAGATGCAAGGCTGTTTCATCTTTAGAGTGAAGAAAATATACCCAAGTGTATCTAGTATACTCATCAACAATGACAAGAGCATATTTCTTCCTTGCAATGGATGGTACATTGACTGGTCCAAATAGATCAACATGTAGAAGATGATATGGTTTGTTTATTGAGAATTCAGTCTTACTCTTGAAAGATGTCTTTCTCTGCTTGGCTTTTTGACATGAATCACACAATCCATCAGATGTCAGTAGTGATTCAGGGAGTCCTCTCACAAGCTTTTTCTTTATAAGCTCATTTATGGAATTGAAATTTAGATGTGAAAGCTTCTTGTGCCATTTCCAACTTTCTTCTGCAGAGATCCTTGTAGACAAGCAAATTGCCTTTTCTTCAGAGTTTGTAGGCAAGTGGATTTCATAAATATTCCCATGTCTGTGAGCAGTTACTGCCACTTTGCCTGTTGACTTGCTTACTATCTCACTGTGTTCTTCATAGAAATCAACATGATATCCTCTGTCACAGATCTGACTGACAGAGAGTAAATTGTGTTTCAGCCCTTGAACAAGAGCTACATTTGATATGATGACATTTCCAAGATTGATTTTGCCATATCCCAGAGTCCTTCCTATGTTGCCATCTCCATAAGAAACACTTGGGCCAGCCTTCTCCACAAACTCTGACAGCAGGGTCTTATTTCCAGTCATGTGTCCTGAACATCCACTGTCCAAGACTAGGATATTCTTCCTGTTGCCCTGCAATCATAAAGACCACTAGTTGTTAGTTTTAAGGACCCAGACTTGCTTGGATCCCTTGGCCTTATTAAGTTTGTTAGCTTTTGCAGCGGTATTATTATCAGAGTTTGAGCTAACAGACTTTGCAACAGAGTTTGTACTGGAAACAGAGTTTGTACTTGCAGAGTTTTTATTCACCTTTAAAGAAGGTTTCAATTGATAATAATCATAATACAAACTATGATATTCTTTGCAAGTATAAATAGAATGCCATAAACTACCACAATGAAAACAAGGATCTTGTGGTTTATATCTAATACTACTTTTTCTAACTCCAGACTTTGTAGGTAAAGAGTTAATGTCCTTGTTCTTCCTGCAAAAATTAGCAAGATGATTAGTATTACCACAGTTATGGCATGTCTTCCTAGGTGCATTTGGAACAGGCATGTAGTTATTATTCTTGTCTATGCCAATTTTGCCATTTCTATTTTTCCTAGGCTCCTTGTTTCTGTCATCAGACTTTACCTCTTTAAGCTTATGTTTAAGCTGTTTCTGAGTCATCAGTCCTATGTTAACCTGTTTGGGCTTTTCAGATTTTAAATTGTTGTTAATCTCTGATTTTGGTCTACATTGTTTAGGCTTAGAGGATTCAACAACAAATTTAACAGGTTTAACCTTAGGTTTTTGAGTTTTAATAAACTCTGTTTTTGATGACTCAGCTTCTGAGTTATCAGTGTAACCTAGTCCCTTCTTCCAGTTTCCACTACCTAAGATATCCTGAGTAGTTTTGCCTGAATTAGTCCATGTTTTAATGATCTCTCTTTCCTTGGCAAGTTCTGATTGAAGAGATGCATACCTCTTTGATAGTTCATCTTTGACAATGACAGCATCATCTCTTTCTTTTTGAACTTCCAACATTTGAACTAATTCTTTTTCTAGAAAATCATTCCTTTTCTTTACACTCAGAGTTTCAGATTTTAATCTTTCATTCTCTAAAGTCTGATCTCTAAAACTGATATGTAAAGTTTTAAGAAACAATCTTAACTCAGTTATATCTTCAGTATCAAAGGCAAGAGTAGAGTGAGGTACCTTAGCAGGAGATTCAGTGTTGTTGTCAGTGTTTGCCATTAGAGCATAATTGACTTCTTCTTCTGAATCAGATGTATCTGTCCAGTTTCCTTTCTTGGTGATAAAGGCTTTTTCTTTTTCCTTCTTGGCTTTCTTGCATTCAGATGCAAAGTGTCCCTTTTCACCACAGTTGAAACAGGTATACTTGTCAGCTTTTCCAGCTTTTCCTTCTTTGCCCTCATTCTTCTTAAAGTTTTTCTTGTCATAAACTCTGTCAGAGTTTCTGTCTTTCCTTGAAAAACTTTTGCCTTTGTTGAACTTTTTGTAGGCCAACTTCTTGAAGCTCTTCACCATCAATGCTGCTAACTGCATCATCTCATCATCACTTTCTTCAGAGTCTGAGGGAACATCAGAGTTTGAGTCATCAGAGTTTGATGTCTCAATGTCAGACTTTGTGACATGAGCTTTTCCCTTGCTCTTAGCAGCTTCCTCTTGAACTTTCAGAGCAACAGACTTTGATTTTCCTCCATGTCGTTTGCTCCTCTGTTCCATCTCAAGTTCATGAGTCTTCAGTCTTCCATAAACATCATCAAGAGACATTTCTCCAAGATCAAGATTGTCTCTTATTGTAGTGACTTTCAAATCCCATTTTTCAGGAAGAGCCAGAAGGAATTTGAGGTTTGAGTCTTCAAGATCATATTCCTTGTCCACCAGAGATAAGTCATTCAGCAGTTTGACAAATCTGTCATACAGATCTGTCAGGGACTCACCAGATTTTGAGTCAAAGTGCTCATACTCCTGTGTAAGGATTGTTTTTCTGTTTTTCTTAATGGCCTGAGTTCCTTGACATCTGGTTTCCAGAGCATCCCAGATTTGTTTAGCAGTTTTGCACCCAATCACCCTATTAGACATTGCATTATCAAGGGCACTATGCAACAGATGCTTCACCTTTGCATCTTTACTGATAGATGAGATGTCCTCTGGAGTATAATCTTTCTTTTCTTTTGGAACCATCTTTTGAGGTTCATCTGCAATCCCAACAGAGAGCTTGGTGGGCATATGTGGTCCATCATAAATCCGGTCAAGGTATTCTGGATCAACAGAGTCTAAGAATATGATCATTCTTTCTTTCCAGACTGGATATTCAGATGCCTTAAGGGTTGGGACTCTAAAGGATGAAGCTTGTGATTTTTCAGACATGATTGTGTTTAAGATCTCACTGTAGTAATCTTAACAGAGCTCGCTCTGATACCACTTGTTAGGTCCTATTAATTCACTATATATAATAATATAGTGATCACAATATGTAATATAGTATGACAATATAAGAGATCGAAAGCAGTAAACTCTTATATTCACAAAACTTGATGGTTACAAAAACTCTCTCAGTGATTCATATTCTATCACCAAGAGCTGCTAGGGTTCTTAACAATATACTTGATAACTCAACTCTTCTAGAGTAACCCTAATCTGTGTTTATATAGACACAGTTACAAAATCAATCTCTGATTTGATATCCTATAAATCAGCTAATAAATCTATCAATCAAAGATTGCTCCAGTTTTCTGTTTAGTTTCCATAGTCAGCAAATCACTCCTCAGCTTCTATCCTTCCTTGAAGTATATCCGCTTCTGAGCTCTTTCCACGTGTAAACTCTGTCGAGTCTTGACTATGTAAACTCTGATCAGACTTTATCAAACTCTGTCAGACTTTACTAAACTCTGATCAGCTTCCAGTTTAAACTCTGATGATTCCTGTTCTAAAACAAACCTTAAGAACATTAGTAATCATCAATTATATCTAACAGGTTAGTATACGGGAATTTCATTAAAATTTTCACGGGGAAGTTTCTATTGATATTTTCACATAAATGGGTTCCTATGGATATATGAATTTGGTCACGACCATATTTGGGGTAATCGGGACTGAATCGGAGCAGATATAACAAAGTTCGAGTTTTTGACGAATTCTCAAAGGGGTTAGTACACGGGAATTTCATGAAAATTTCACTGGGAAGTTTCTTTTGATATTTTCACATAAATGGGTCCCTATGGATATATGAATTTGGTCACGACCATATTTGGGGCAGTCGGGACTGAATCGGAGCAGATATATTGAAGTTCGAGTTTTTGACGAATTCTCAAAGGGGTTAGTACACGGGAATTTCTTTAAAATATCACCGGGCTGATATTTTTGATATTTTAACATAAATGTGTTCCTATGGATATATGAATTTAGTCCGACCATATTTGAGGCAGTCGGGACTGAATCGTAGCTGATATAATGAAGTTCGGTTTTTTGACGACTTCCCAAAGGGGTTAGTACACGTGAATTTCTTGAAAATATCCCCGGGCAGTTTCTTTTGATATTTTCAGATAAATGGGTTCCTATGGATATATGAATTTTTTCAAGATCATGTTTTTGCTAGTCGGGATTGAATCGGAGAAGATATAATGAAGTTCGAGTTTTTGACGTATTCCCAAAGGGTGTACACGGGAATTTCATGAAAATTTCATTGGGAAGTTTCTTTTGATATTTTCACATAAATGGGTCCCTATGGATATATGAATTTGGTCACGACCATATTTGGGTCAATCGGGACTGAATCGGAGCAGATATAACGAAGTTCGTGTTTTTGACGAATTCTCAAAGAGGTTAGTACACGGGAATTTCATTAAAATTTTCACGGGGAAGTTTCTTTTGATATTTTCACATAAATGGGTTCCTATGAATATATGAATTTGGTCACGACCATATTTGGGGTAATCGGGACTGAATCGTAGCAGATATAACGAAGTTCAAGTTTTTGACGAATTCTCAAAGGGGTTAGTACACGGGAATTTCATGAAAATTTCACCGGGAAGTTTCTTTTGATATTTTCATATAAATGGGTCCCTATGGATATATGAATTTGGTCACGACCATATTTGGGGCAATCGGGACTGAATCGGAGCAGATATATTGAAGTTCGAGTTTTTGACGAATTCTCAAAGGGGTTAGTACACGGGAATTTATTTAAAATATCACCGGGCAGATATTTTTGATATTTTAACATAAATGTGTTCCTATGGATATATGAATTTAGTCCGACAATATTTGAGGCAGTCGGGACTGAATCGTAGCTGATATAATGAAGTTCGGTTTTTTGACGACTTCCCAAAGGGGTTAGTACACGGGAATTTCTTGAAAATATCCCCGGGCAGTTTCTTTTGATATTTTCACATAAATGGGTTCCTATGAATATATGAATATTTTCAAGATCATATTTTGCCTAGTCGGGATTGAATCGGAGAAGATATAATGAAGTTCGAGTTTTTGACGTATTCCCAAAGGGGTTAGTACACCGGAATTTAATGAAAATTTCACCGGGAAGTTTTCTTTAATATTTTCACATAAATGGATCCCTATGGATATATGAATTTGGTCACGACCATATTTGGCGAAGTCGGGACTGAATCGGAGTAGATATAATGAAGTTCGAGTTTTTGACGAATTCTCAAAGGGGTTAGTACACGGGAATTTCTTGAAAATATCTCCGGGCAAATTCTTTTGATATTATCACATAAATGGGTTCTTATGGATATATGAATTTTTCACGATCATATTTTGGCTAATCGAGACTGAATCGGAGAAGATATAATGAAGTTCGAGTTTTTGACGTATTCCCAAAGGGGTTAGTACACCGGAATTTAATGAAAATTTCACCGGGAAGTTTCTTTTGATATTTTCACATAAATGGGTCCCTATGGATATATGAATTTGATCACGATCATATTTGGGGAAGTCGGGACTGAATCGGTGTAGATATAATGAAGTTCGAGTTTTTGACGAATTCTCAAAGGGGTTAGTACACGGAAATTTCATGGAAATTTCACCGGGAAGTTTCTTTTAATATTTTCACATAAATGGGTCCCTATGGATATATGAATTTGGTCACGACTATATTTGGGTCAATCGGGACTGAATCGGAGCAGATATAACGAAGTTCGTGTTTTTGACGAATTCTCAAAGAGGTTAGTATACGGGAATTTCATTAAAATTTTCACGGGGAAGTTTCTATTGATATTTTCACATAAATGGGTTCCTATGGATATATGAATTTGGTCACGACCATATTTGGGGTAATCGGGACTGAATCGGAGCAGATATAACAAAGTTCGAGTTTTTGACGAATTCTCAAAGGGGTTAGTACACGGGAATTTCATGAAAATTTCACTGGGAAGTTTCTTTTGATATTTTCACATAAATGGGTCCCTATGGATATATGAATTTGGTCACGACCATATTTGGGGCAGTCGGGACTGAATCGGAGCAGATATATTGAAGTTCGAGTTTTTGACGAATTCTCAAAGGGGTTAGTATACGGGATTTTCTTTAAAATATCACCGGGCTGATATTTTTGATATTTTAACATAAATGTGTTCCTATGGATATATGAATTTAGTCCGACCATATTTGAGGCAGTCGGGACTGAATCGTAGCTGATATAATGAAGTTCGGTTTTTTGACGACTTCCCAAAGGGGTTAGTACACGTGAATTTCTTGAAAATATCCCCGGGCAGTTTCTTTTGATATTTTCAGATAAATGGGTTCCTATGGATATATGAATTTTTTCAAGATCATGTTTTTGCTAGTCGGGATTGAATCGGAGAAGATATAATGAAGTTCGAGTTTTTGACGTATTCCCAAAGGGTGTACACGGGAATTTCATGAAAATTTCATTGGGAAGTTTCTTTTGATATTTTCACATAAATGGGTCCCTATGGATATATGAATTTGGTCACGACCATATTTGGGTCAATCGGGACTGAATCGGAGCAGATATAACGAAGTTCGTGTTTTTGACGAATTCTCAAAGAGGTTAGTACACGGGAATTTCATTAAAATTTTCACGGGGAAGTTTCTTTTGATATTTTCACATAAATGGGTTCCTATGAATATATGAATTTGGTCACGACCATATTTGGGGTAATCGGGACTGAATCGTAGCAGATATAACGAAGTTCAAGTTTTTGACGAATTCTCAAAGGGGTTAGTACACGGGAATTTCATGAAAATTTCACCGGGAAGTTTCTTTTGATATTTTCATATAAATGGGTCCCTATGGATATATGAATTTGGTCACGACCATATTTGGGGCAATCGGGACTGAATCGGAGCAGATATATTGAAGTTCGAGTTTTTGACGAATTCTCAAAGGGGTTAGTACACGGGAATTTATTTAAAATATCACCGGGCAGATATTTTTGATATTTTAACATAAATGTGTTCCTATGGATATATGAATTTAATCCGACAATATTTGAGGCAGTCGGGACTGAATCGTAGCTGATATAATGAAGTTCGGTTTTTTGACGACTTCCCAAAGGGGTTAGTACACGGGAATTTCTTGAAAATATCCCCGGGCAGTTTCTTTTGATATTTTCACATAAATGGGTTCCTATGAATATATGAATTTTTTCAAGATCATATTTTGCCTAGTCGGGATTGAATCGGAGAAGATATAATGAAGTTCGAGTTTTTGACGTATTCCCAAAGGGGTTAGTACACCGGAATTTAATGAAAATTTCACCGGGAAGTTTTCTTTGATATTTTCACATAAATGGATCCCTATGGATATATGAATTTGGTCACGACCATATTTGGTGAAGTCGGGACTGAATCGGAGTAGATATAATGAAGTTCGAGTTTTTGACGAATTCTCAAAGGGGTTAGTACACGGTAATTTCTTGAAAATATCTCCGGGCAAATTCTTTTGATATTATCACATAAATGGGTTCTTATGGATATATGAATTTTTCACGATCATATTTTGGCTAATCGAGACTGAATCGGAGAAGATATAATGAAGTTCGAGTTTTTGACGTATTCCCAAAGGGGTTAGTACACCGGAATTTAATGAAAATTTCACCGGGAAGTTTCTTTTGATATTTTCACATAAATGGGTCCCTATGGATATATGAATTTGATCACGATCATATTTGGGGAAGTCGGGACTGAATCGGTGTAGATATAATGAAGTTCGAGTTTTTGACGAATTCTCAAAGGGGTTAGTACACGGAAATTTCATGGAAATTTCACCGGGAAGTTTCTTTTAATATTTTCACATAAATGGGTCCCTATGGATATATGAATTTGGTCACGACTATATTTGGGTCAATCGGGACTGAATCGGAGCAGATATAACGAAGTTCGTGTTTTTGACGAATTCTCAAAGAGGTTAGTATACGGGAATTTCATTAAAATTTTCACGGGGAAGTTTCTATTGATATTTTCACATAAATGGGTTCCTATGGATATATGAATTTGGTCACGACCATATTTGGGGTAATCGGGACTGAATCGGAGCAGATATAACAAAGTTCGAGTTTTTGACGAATTCTCAAAGGGGTTAGTACACGGGAATTTCATGAAAATTTCACTGGGAAGTTTCTTTTGATATTTTCACATAAATGGGTCCCTATGGATATATGAATTTGGTCACGACCATATTTGGGGCAGTCGGGACTGAATCGGAGCAGATATATTGAAGTTCGAGTTTTTGACGAATTCTCAAAGGGGTTAGTACACGGGAATTTCTTTAAAATATCACCGGGCTGATATTTTTGATATTTTAACATAAATGTGTTCCTATGGATATATGAATTTAGTCCGACCATATTTGAGGCAGTCGGGACTGAATCGTAGCTGATATAATGAAGTTCGGTTTTTTGACGACTTCCCAAAGGGGTTAGTACACGTGAATTTCTTGAAAATATCCCCGGGCAGTTTCTTTTGATATTTTCAGATAAATGGGTTCCTATGGATATATGAATTTTTTCAAGATCATGTTTTTGCTAGTCGGGATTGAATCGGAGAAGATATAATGAAGTTCGAGTTTTTGACGTATTCCCAAAGGGTGTACACGGGAATTTCATGAAAATTTCATTGGGAAGTTTCTTTTGATATTTTCACATAAATGGGTCCCTATGGATATATGAATTTGGTCACGACCATATTTTGGTCAATCGGGACTGAATCGGAGCAGATATAACGAAGTTCGTGTTTTTGACGAATTCTCAAAGAGGTTAGTACACGGGAATTTCATTAAAATTTTCACGGGGAAGTTTCTTTTGATATTTTCACATAAATGGGTTCCTATGAATATATAAATTTGGTCACGACCATATTTGGGGTAATCGGGACTGAATCGTAGCAGATATAACGAAGTTCAAGTTTTTGACGAATTCTCAAAGGGGTTAGTACACGGGAATTTCATGAAAATTTCACCGGGAAGTTTCTTTTGATATTTTCATATAAATGGGTCCCTATGGATATATGAATTTGGTCACGACCATATTTGGGGCAATCGGGACTGAATCGGAGCAGATATATTGAAGTTCGAGTTTTTGACGAATTCTCAAAGGGGTTAGTACACGGGAATTTATTTAAAATATCACCGGGCAGATATTTTTGATATTTTAACATAAATGTGTTCCTATGGATATATGAATTTAATCCGACAATATTTGAGGCAGTCGGGACTGAATCGTAGCTGATATAATGAAGTTCGGTTTTTTGACGACTTCCCAAAGGGGTTAGTACACGGGAATTTCTTGAAAATATCCCCGGGCAGTTTCTTTTGATATTTTCACATAAATGGGTTCCTATGAATATATGAATTTTTTCAAGATCATATTTTGCCTAGTCGGGATTGAATCGGAGAAGATATAATGAAGTTCGAGTTTTTGACGTATTCCCAAAGGGGTTAGTACACCGGAATTTAATGAAAATTTCACCGGGAAGTTTTCTTTGATATTTTCACATAAATGGATCCCTATGGATATATGAATTTGGTCACGACCATATTTGGTGAAGTCGGGACTGAATCGGAGTAGATATAATGAAGTTCGAGTTTTTGACGAATTCTCAAAGGGGTTAGTACACGGGAATTTCTTGAAAATATCTCCGGGCAAATTCTTTTGATATTATCACATAAATGGGTTCTTATGGATATATGAATTTTTTCACGATCATATTTTGGCTAATCGAGACTGAATCGGAGAAGATATAATGAAGTTCGAGTTTTTGACGTATTCCCAAAGGGGTTAGTACACCGGAATTTAATGAAAATTTCACCGGGAAGTTTCTTTTGATATTTTCACATAAATGGATCCCTATGGATATATGAATTTGATCACGATCATATTTGGGGAAGTCGGGACTGAATCGGTGTAGATATAATGAAGTTCGAGTTTTTGACGAATTCTCAAAGGGGTTAGTACACGGAAATTTCATGGAAATTTCACCGGGAAGTTTCTTTTGATATTTTCACATAAATGGGTCCCTATGGATATATGAATTTGGTCACGACTATATTAGGGTCAATCGGGACTGAATCGGAGCAGATATAACGAAGTTCGTGTTTTTGACGAATTCTCAAAGAGGTTAGTATACGGGAATTTCATTAAAATTTTCACGGGGAAGTTTCTATTGATATTTTCACATAAATGGGTTCCTATGGATATATGAATTTGGTCACGACCATATTTGGGGTAATCGGGACTGAATCGGAGCAGATATAACAAAGTTCGAGTTTTTGACGAATTCTCAAAGGGGTTAGTACACGGGAATTTCATGAAAATTTCACTGGGAAGTTTCTTTTGATATTTTCACATAAATGGGTCCCTATGGATATATGAATTTGGTCACGACCATATTTGGGGCAGTCGGGACTGAATCGGAGCAGATATATTGAAGTTCGAGTTTTTGACGAATTCTCAAAGGGGTTAGTACACGGGAATTTCTTTAAAATATCACCGGGCTGATATTTTTGATATTTTAACATAAATGTGTTCCTATGGATATATGAATTTAGTCCGACCATATTTGAGGCAGTCGGGACTGAATCGTAGCTGATATAATGAAGTTCGGTTTTTTGACGACTTCCCAAAGGGGTTAGTACACGTGAATTTTTTGAAAATATCCCCGGGCAGTTTCTTTTGATATTTTCACATAAATGGGTTCCTATGGATATATGAATTTTTTCAAGATCATGTTTTTGCTAGTCGGGATTGAATCGGAGAAGATATAATGAAGTTCGAGTTTTTGACGTATTCCCAAAGGGTGTACACGGGAATTTCATGAAAATTTCATTGGGAAGTTTCTTTTGATATTTTCACATAAATGGGTCCCTATGGATATATGAATTTGGTCACGACCATATTTGGGTCAATCGGGACTGAATCGGAGCAGATATAACGAAGTTCGTGTTTTTGACGAATTCTCAAAGAGGTTAGTACACGGGAATTTCATTAAAATTTTCACGGGGAAGTTTCTTTTGATATTTTCACATAAATGGGTTCCTATGAATATATGAATTTGGTCACGACCATATTTGGGGTAATCGGGACTGAATCGTAGCAGATATAACGAAGTTCAAGTTTTTGACGAATTCTCAAAGGGGTTAGTACACGGGAATTTCATGAAAATTTCACCGGGAAGTTTCTTTTGATATTTTCATATAAATGGGTCCCTATGGATATATGAATTTGGTCACGACCATATTTGGGGCAATCGGGACTGAATCGGAGCAGATATATTGAAGTTCGAGTTTTTGACGAATTCTCAAAGGGGTTAGTACACGGGAATTTATTTAAAATATCACCGGGCAGATATTTTTGATATTTTAACGTAAATGTGTTCCTATGGATATATGAATTTAGTCCGACAATATTTGAGGCAGTCGGGACTGAATCGTAGCTGATATAATGAAGTTCGGTTTTTTGACGACTTCCCAAAGGGGTTAGTACACGGGAATTTCTTGAAAATATCCCCGGGCAGTTTCTTTTGATATTTTCACATAAATGGGTTCCTATGAATATATGAATTTTTTCAAGATCATATTTTGCCTAGTCGGGATTGAATCGGAGAAGATATAATGAAGTTCGAGTTTTTGACGTATTCCCAAAGGGGTTAGTACACCGGAATTTAATGAAAATTTCACCGGGAAGTTTTCTTTGATATTTTCACATAAATGGATCCCTATGGATATATGAATTTGGTCACGACCATATTTGGCGAAGTCGGGACTGAATCGGAGTAGATATAATGAAGTTCGAGTTTTTGACGAATTCTCAAAGGGGTTAGTACACGGGAATTTCTTGAAAATATCTCCGGGCAAATTCTTTTGATATTATCACATAAATGGGTTCTTATGGATATATGAATTTTTTCACGATCATATTTTGGCTAATCGAGACTGAATCGGAGAAGATATAATGAAGTTCGAGTTTTTGACGTATTCCCAAAGGGGTTAGTACACCGGAATTTAATGAAAATTTCACCGGGAAGTTTCTTTTGATATTTTCACATAAATGGATCCCTATGGATATATGAATTTGATCACGATCATATTTGGGGAAGTCGGGACTGAATCGGTGTAGATATAATGAAGTTCGAGTTTTTGACGAATTCTCAAAGGGGTTAGTACACGGAAATTTCATGGAAATTTCACCGGGAAGTTTCTTTTGATATTTTCACATAAATGGGTCCCTATGGATATATGAATTTGGTCACGACTATATTTGGGTCAATCGGGACTGAATCGGAGCAGATATAACGAAGTTCGTGTTTTTGACGAATTCTCAAAGAGGTTAGTATACGGGAATTTCATTAAAATTTTCACGGGGAAGTTTCTATTGATATTTTCACATAAATGGGTTCCTATGGATATATGAATTTGGTCACGACCATATTTGGGGTAATCGGGACTGAATCGGAGCAGATATAACAAAGTTCGAGTTTTTGACGAATTCTCAAAGGGGTTAGTACACGGGAATTTCATGAAAATTTCACTGGGAAGTTTCTTTTGATATTTTCACATAAATGGGTCCCTATGGATATATGAATTTGGTCACGACCATATTTGGGGCAGTCGGGACTGAATCGGAGCAGATATATTGAAGTTCGAGTTTTTGACGAATTCTCAAAGGGGTTAGTACACGGGAATTTCTTTAAAATATCACCGGGCTGATATTTTTGATATTTTAACATAAATGTGTTCCTATGGATATATGAATTTAGTCCGACCATATTTGAGGCAGTCGGGACTGAATCGTAGCTGATATAATGAAGTTCGGTTTTTTGACGACTTCCCAAAGGGGTTAGTACACGTGAATTTCTTGAAAATATCCCCGGGCAGTTTCTTTTGATATTTTCAGATAAATGGGTTCCTATGGATATATGAATTTTTTCAAGATCATGTTTTTGCTAGTCGGGATTGAATCGGAGAAGATATAATGAAGTTCGAGTTTTTGACGTATTCCCAAAGGGTGTACACGGGAATTTCATGAAAATTTCATTGGGAAGTTTCTTTTGATATTTTCACATAAATGGGTCCCTATGGATATATGAATTTGGTCACGACCATATTTGGGTCAATCGGGACTGAATCGGAGCAGATATAACGAAGTTCGTGTTTTTGACGAATTCTCAAAGAGGTTAGTACACGGGAATTTCATTAAAATTTTCACGGGGAAGTTTCTTTTGATATTTTCACATAAATGGGTTCCTATGAATATATGAATTTGGTCACGACCATATTTGGGGTAATCGGGACTGAATCGTAGCAGATATAACGAAGTTCAAGTTTTTGACGAATTCTCAAAGGGGTTAGTACACGGGAATTTCATGAAAATTTTACCGGGAAGGTTCTTTTGATATTTTCATATAAATGGGTCCCTATGGATATATGAATTTGGTCACGACCATATTTGGGGCAATCGGGACTGAATCGGAGCAGATATATTGAAGTTCGAGTTTTTGACGAATTCTCAAAGGGGTTAGTACACGGGAATTTATTTAAAATATCACCGGGCAGATATTTTTGATATTTTAACATAAATGTGTTCCTATGGATATATGAATTTAGTCCGACAATATTTGAGGCAGTCGGGACTGAATCGTAGCTGATATAATGAAGTTCGGTTTTTTGACGACTTCCCAAAGGGGTTAGTACACGGGAATTTCTTGAAAATATCCCCGGGCAGTTTCTTTTGATATTTTCACATAAATGGGTTCCTATGAATATATGAATTTTTTCAAGATCATATTTTGCCTAGTCGGGATTGAATCGGAGAAGATATAATGAAGTTCGAGTTTTTGACGTATTCCCAAAGGGGTTAGTACACCGGAATTTAATGAAAATTTCACCGGGAAGTTTTCTTTGATATTTTCACATAAATGGATCCCTATGGATATATGAATTTGGTCACGACCATATTTGGCGAAGTCGGGACTGAATCAGAGTAGATATAATGAAGTTCGAGTTTTTGACGAATTCTCAAAGGGGTTAGTACACGGGAATTTCTTGAAAATATCTCCGGGCAAATTCTTTTGATATTATCACATAAATGGGTTCTTATGGATATATGAATTTTTTCACGATCATATTTTGGCTAATCGAGACTGAATCGGAGAAGATATAATGAAGTTCGAGTTTTTTACGTATTCCCAAAGGGGTTAGTACACCGGAATTTAATGAAAATTTCACCGGGAAGTTTCTTTTGATATTTTCACATAAATGGGTCCCTATGGATATATGAATTTGGTCACGACTATATTTGGGTCAATCGGGACTGAATCGGAGCAGATATAACGAAGTTCGTGTTTTTGACGAATTCTCAAAAAGGTTAGTATACGGGAATTTCATTAAAATTTTCACGGGGAAGTTTCTATTGATATTTTCACATAAATGGGTTCCTATGGATATATTAATTTGGTCACGACCATATTTGGGGTAATCGGGACTGAATCGGAGCAGATATAACAAAGTTCGAGTTTTTGACGAATTCTCAAAGGGGTTAGTACACGGGAATTTCATGAAAATTTCACTGGGAAATTTCTTTTGATATTTTCACATAAATGGGTCCCTATGGATATATGAATTTGGTCACGACCATATTTGGGGCAGTCGGGACTGAATCGGAGCAGATATATTGAAGTTCGAGTTTTTGACGAATTCTCAAAGGGGTTAGTACACGGGAATTTCTTTAAAATATCACCGGGCTGATATTTTAGATATTTTAACATAAATGTGTTCCTATGGATATATGAATTTAGTCCGACCATATTTGAGGCAGTCGGGACTGAATCGTAGCTGATATAATTGTTCGGTTTTTTGACGACTTCCCAAAGGGGTTAGTTCACGTGAATTTCTTGAAAATATCCCCGGGTAGTTTCTTTTGATATTTTCAGATAAATGGGTTCCTATGGATATATGAATTTTTTCAAGATCATGTTTTTGCTAGTCGGGATTGAATCGGAGAAGATATAATGAAGTTCGAGTTTTTGACGTATTCCCAAAGGGTGTACACGGGAATTTCATGAAAATTTCACTGGGAAGTTTCTTTTGATATTTTCACATAAATGGGTCCCTATGGATATATGAATTTGGTCACGACCATATTTGGGTCAATCGGGACTGAATTGGAGCAGATATAACGAAGTTCGTGTTTTTGACGAATTCTCAAAGAGGTTAGTACACGGGAATTTCATTAAAATTTTCACGGGGAAGTTTCTTTTGATATTTTCACATAAATGGGTTCCTATGAATATATGAATTTGGTCACGACCATATTTGGGGTAATCGGGACTGAATCAAAGCAGATATAACGAAGTTCAAGTTTTTGACGAATTCTCAAAAGGGTTAGTACACGGGAATTTCATGAAAATTTCACCGGGAAGTTTCTTTTGATATTTTCATATAAATGGGTCCCTATGGATATATGAATTTGGTCACGACCATATTTGGGGCAATCGGGACTGAATCGGAGCAGATATATTGAAGTTCGAGTTTTTGACGAATTCTCAAAGGGGTTAGTACACGGAAATTTCTTGAAAATATCACCGGGCAGTTTCTTTTGACATTTTAACATAAATGTGTTCCTATGGATATATGAATTTTTTCAAGATCATATTTTGCCTAGTCGGGATTGAATCGTAGCTGATATAATGAAGTTCGGTTTTTTGACGTATTCCCAAAGGGGTTAGTACACCGGAATTTAATGAGAATTTCACCGGGAAGTTTCTTTTGATATTTTCACATAAATGGATCCCTATGGATATATGAATTTGGTCACGACCATATTTGGCGAAGTCGGGACTGAATCGGAGTAGATATAATGAAGTTCGAGTTTTCGACGAATTCTCAAAGGTTTAGGGTTTAGGGTTTAGGGTGGAATTTCTTGAAAATATCTCCGGGCAAATTCTTTTGATATTATCACATAAATGGGTTCTTATGGATATATGAATTTTTTCACGATCATATTTTGGCTAATCGAGACTGAATCGGAGAAGATATAATGAAGTTCGAGTTTTTGACGTATTCCCAAAGGGGTTAGTACACCGGAATTTAATGAAAAATTCACCGGGAAGTTTCTTTTGATATTTTCACATAAATGGGTACCTATGGATATATGAATTTCATCACGATCATATTTGGGGAAGTCGGGACTGAATCAGTGTAGATATAATGAAGTTCGAGTTTTTGACGAATTCTCAAAGGGGTTAGTACACGGAAATTTCATGGAAATTTCACCGGGAAGTTTCTTTTGATATTTTCACATAAATGGGTCCTTATGGATATATGAATTTGGTCACGACCATATTTGGGTCAATCGGGACTGAATCGGAGCAGATATAACGAAGTTCGAGTTTTTGACGAATTCTTAAAGGGGTTAGTACATGGGAATTTCATGAAAATTTCACCGGGAAGTTTCTTTTGATATTTTCACATAAATGGGTCCCTATGGATATATGAATTTGGTCATGACTATATTTGGGGAAGTCGGGACTGAATCGTAGCAGATATAATGAAGTTCGAGTTTTTGACGAATTCTCAAAGGGGTTAGTACACGGGAATTTCTTGAAAATATCCCTGGGCTGTTTCTTTTGATATTTCCACATAAATAGGTCCCTATGAATATATGAATTTGGTCACGACCATATTTGGGGCAGTCGGGACTGAATCGGAGTAGATATAATGAAGTTCGAGTTTTTCACGAATTATCAAAGAGCGTACACGGGAATTTTATGAAATTATCACCGAGAAGTTTCTTTTGATATCTTCATATAAATGGGTCCCTATGGATATATGAATTTGGTCACGACCATATTTGGGGCAGTCGGGACTGAGTCGGAGCAGATATGATGAAGTTCGAGTTTTGGACGAATTCTCAAAGGGGTTAGTACACGGGAATTTCATGAAAATTTCACTGGGAAGTTTCTTTTGATATTTTCACATAAATGGGTCCCTATGGATATATGAATTTGGTCACGACCATATTTGGGTCAATCGGGACTGAATCGGAGCAGATATAACGAAGTTCGTGTTTTTGACGAATTCTCAAAGAGGTTAGTACACGGGAATTTCATTAAAATTTTCACGGGGAAGTTTCTATTGATATTTTCACATAAATGGGTTCCTATGGATATATGAATTTGGTCACGACCATATTTGGGGTAATCGGGACTGAATCGGAGCAGATATAACAAAGTTCGAGTTTTTGACGAATTCTCAAAGGACGTACACGGTAATTTCTTTAAAATATCCCCGGGCAGTTTTTTTGATATTTTCACACAAATGGGTACCTATGGATATATATGAATTAGGTCACGACCATATTTGGGGCAGTCAGGACTGAATCGGAGCAGATATAATGAAGTTCGAGTTTTGACGAATTCTCAAAGGGGTTAGTACACGGGAATTTCATGAAAATTTGACCGGGCAGTTTCTTTTGATATTTTCACATAAATGGTTCCCTATGGATATATGAATTTGGTCACGACCATATTTGGGGCAGTTGGGACTGAATCGTAGCTGATATAATGATGTTCGAGTTTTTCACGAATTCTCAAAGGGGTTAGTACACGGGAATTTCTTGAAAATATCCCTGGGCAGTTTCTTTTGATATTTCCACATAAATAGGTCCCTATGGATATATGAATTTGGTCACGACCATATTTGGGGCAGTTGGGACTGAATAAGAGCAGATATAATAAAGTTCGATTTTTTGACGAATTCTTAAAAGGGTTATTACACGGGAATTTCTTTAAAATATCTCCGGGTAGATTATTTTGATATTTTCATATAAATGGGTTCTAAGGATATATGAATTTTGTCACGGGCATATTTGGGGCAATCGGGACTGAATCAGAGTATATATAATAAAGTTCGAGTTTTTGACGAATTCTTAAAGGGGTTAGTACATGGGAATTTCTTGAAAATATCCCCGGGAAGTTTCTTTTGATATTTGCACATAAATGGGTACCTATGGATATATGAATTTGGTCAAGACTATATTTGGGGCAGTTGGGACTGAATCGTAGCAGATATAATGAAGTTCGAGTTTTTGACGAATTCTCAAAGGGGTTAGTACACGGGAATTTCTTAAAAATATCCCCGGGCATATTCTTTTGATATTTTCACATAACTGGGTTCCTATGGATATATGAATTTTGTCACGATCATATTTGGCGCAATCGAGACTGAATCGGAGCAGATATAATGAAGTTCGAGTTTTTGACGAATTCTCAAAGGGGTTAGTACACGGGAATTTCATGAAAATTTCTGCAGGAAGTTTCTTTTGATATTTTCACATAAATGGATCCCTATGGATATATGAATTTGGTCACGACCATATTTGGGGCAATCAGGACTGAATCGTAGCAGATATAATGAAGTTCGAGTTTTTGACGAATTCTCAAAGGGGTTAGTACACTGGAATTTCATGAAAATTTCTCCGGAAAGTTTCTTTTGATATTTTCACATAAATGGGTCTCTATGGATATACGAATTTGGTCACGACCATATTTGGGGCAGTCAGGACTGAATCGGAGCAGATATAATAAAGTTCGAGTTTTGACGAATTCTCAAAGGGGTTTGTACACGGGAATTTCTTGAAAATATCACAGGGCAGATATTTTTGATATTTTAACATAAATGAGTTCCTATGGATATATGAATTTTATCATTACCATATTTGGGCGAATCGTGACTAAATCGGATCAGATATAATGAAGTTCGAGTTTTTGACGAATTCTCAAAGGGGTTAGCACACGGGAATTTTATGAAAATTTGACCGGGCAGTTTCTTTTGATATTTTCTCATAAATGGGTCCCTATGGATATATGAATTTGGTCACGACCATATTTGCGGCAGTTGGGACTGAATCGTAGCTGATATAATGAAGTTCGAGTTTTTAACGAATTCTCAAAGGGGTTAGTACATGGGAATTTCTTGAAAATATCCCTGGGCAGTTTCTTTTGATATTTCCACATAAATAGGTCCCTATGGATATATGAATTTAGTCACGACTATATTTCGGGCAGTCGGGATTGAATCATAGCAGATATAATGAAGTTCGATTTTTTGCCGAATTCTCAAAAGGGTTAGTACACGGGAATTTCTTGAAAATATCCCTGGGCAGATTCTTTTGATATTTTCACATAAATGGGTTCCTATGGATATATGAATTTTGTCACGATCATGTTTGGCGCAATCGGGACTGAATCGGGTCAGATATAATGAAGTTTGAGTTTTTCATGAATTCTCAAAGGGGTTAGTACATGAGAATTTCATGAAAATTTCACCGGGCAGTTTCTTTTTATATTTTCACATAAATGGGTCCCTATTGATATATGAATTTGGTCACGACCATATTTGGGGCATTCAGGACTGACTCGTAGCAGATATAATGAAGTTCGAGTTTTTGACGAATTCTCAAAGTGGTTAGTACACGGGAATTTCTTGAAAATATCCCCGGGCAGTTTCTTTTGATATTTTCACACAAATGGGTACCTATGGATATATATGAATTAGGTTACGACCATATTTGGGGCAGTCAGGACTGAATCGGAGCAGATATAATGAAGTTCGAGTTTTGACGAATTCTCAAAGGGGTTAGTACACGGGAATTTCTTGAAAATATCCCTAGGCAGTTTCTTTTGATATTTCCACATAAATAGGTCCCTATGGATATATGAATTTGGTCACGACCATATTTGGGGCAGTTGGGACTGAATAAGAGCAGATATAAAAAAGTTCGATTTTTTGACGAATTCTTAAAGTGTTAGTACACGGCAATTTCTTTAAAATATCCCCGGGTAGATTATTTTGATATTTTCACATAAATGGGTCCTATGGATATATGAATTTTGTCACGAGCATATTTGGGGCAATCGGGACTGAATCGTAGCATATATAATGAAGTTCGAGTTTTTGACGAATTCTTGAAGGGGTTAGTACACGGGAATTTCTTGAAAATATCCCCGGGCAGTTTCTTTTGATATTTTCACATAAATGGGTACCTATGGATATATTAATTAGGTCACGACCATATTTGGGGTAGTTAGGACTGAATCGGAGCAGATATAATGAAGTTCGAGTTTTGACGAATTCTCAAAGGGTTAATACACGGGAATTTCATGAAAATTTCACTGGGAAGTTTCTTTTGATATTTTCATATAAATGTATCCCTATGGATATATGAATTTGGTCACGACCATATTTGGGGCACTCAGGACTGAATGGTAGCAGATATAATGAAGTTCGAGTTTTTGACGAATTCTCAAAGGGTTAGTGTTAGGTCCTATATTTTCACTATATAGAATGATATAGTGATCACAATCTGTAACACAGTAAGACAATATAAGAGATCGAAAGCAGTAAACTCTTATATTCACAAAGCTTTAATAGTTACAAAAACTCTCTCAGTGATTTATATTGTATCACAAAGAGCTGCTAGGGTTCTTAACAATGTACTCGATAACTCAACTCATATAGAGTAACCCTAATCTGTGTTTATATAGACACAGTTACAAAATCAATCTCTGATTTGATATCCTATAAATCAGCTAATAAATCTATCAATCAAAGATTGCTCCAGTTTTCTGTTTAGTTTCCATAGTCATCAAATCACTCCTCAGCATCTATCCTTCCTTGAAGTATATCCGCTTCTGAGCTCTTTCCACGTGTAAACTCTGTCGAGTCTTGACTATGTAAACTCTGATCAGACTTTATCAAACTCTGTCAGACTTTACTAAACTCTGTCAGACTTTACTAAACTCTGTCAGACTTTACTTAACTCTGATCAGCTTCTAGCTTAAACTCTGATGATTCCTGTTCTAAAACAAACTTTAAGAACATTAGTAGTAATCATCAATTATATCTAACAATCTCCCCCAACTTGTGCATACATTAATTATGTGCAAGTTAACAGATAATTGATGATGTCAAAACATTTAAGTCAAATGCAACAGAGTTTAACTAATTATAACAGAAAACTTTTAACACTTACAGATACTTTACTCCTTAGCTGCATAGACACCATTTGCAGTCTTTAGATACTCTCTGAGGAGTTCTTTTTCAGCTCCTTCAAGCACTGTAATCATTTGTCTCTTGATCTCTCTCAACTCTGGATCTGAAACTCCAGTTTGGTAAATTGCAGCTCTGAGATCATAGATCTTGTTCTTCTTCAAGTCTCTATCCAGCCTTATATTGTAAGCTTTATCAGACTCTTCATTGAATGCAAGAGTTCTGATTCCAGCTATTGTCACTATCTTTGCTGAATTTTTCTTCATCTCAACCAGCTTTCCCTGATGGTTAAAGTATTTAGGAATGAAAGGTCCAGCATTTTTATTTCCTGTAATACCCATCTTTCTTCTGATTTGATCTTTAAGCAGGTTGGAGATGTGTTGTCCTGACTTGTTTTTCACTTGAAATATGTGTGATACATATCTCAATTCCTCCCAGTGTTTAGCATAGAGATCTGCTTCAAGTACTCTAAACACTGTTCCATCAGACATGAAGTAGATAAGAATATTATCTCCCCTGTCATTCTTCACCAACTGGACTGAATCAAGTTTGTCCATTTTATCTTGTAATACTCCAGTCTTAGGAGCACAGAGAGATGAGGGATCATCTGGTCTTGATCCTATACTCTGATCAAATTTTTCATACTTGGATCCCAGCCCTCCTTTATCTCTTCCTGCCTTTTGATGAGAAAATGGTTGAATTGAGCCCTTTTCAAAACTTATCTCAGTCATCAAAGTAGGCTTTGCAAATCCAGCCAGTGGAGTAGTTGTTGGTTTGAACACAGCTTGAGCTTTGTCAGAGACTGTGTCTTTCTTTGCTTCCTTATTGACTTGAGCTGTGTCAGAGGTCAATTTTCCTTGTTGTGATTCTGCAACATGAGCTTTGTCAGAGATTGCAGCTTCTGTTTTCTTTTCCTGTACAACTTGATCCTTGTCAGAGGTTGTAGGCTTCTTCTTTTCCCATCCTTTTTCCAGATTTTCATCTACTTTGCTTTTTCCTTTAGTTGTATATTCATCTTCAGAGAATACCTTTTTGACTGGTAAACTCTGATCAGCAACAGTAGTTTCTTTGATCAGTATCCCTTTTTCCTTTGGTCTGGCAGTTGATTTTGCAGGCTTTTGGATTTTTCCTGACTTTATTGCTTCAGCATGTTCTTTCTTTAGTTCTTCTTCTTCTGCAGCAATCAACTCCAAGTCCAAATTGGCTTCTGGATTTTCTTGTTCAAAAATTAACTTAGCAAGTTCTTCATCAGTCATTGGTTGATCTGATCCAGCCACTGGTCTTTGCTTTGACCCAGATGTGACATTGTGTGTTGGGACTGGAACAGACTTTGAACTTTGCTTAGGTTTTGAACTGTCAGAGTTTGAAACTCTTCCACCAGTTCCTGCCTGAAATCTCTTGTGCTTTGTGAAGTCATCAGCATCATCATCATCATCCTTTTTCTTCCTTTTCAGAGTTTGAGTAGTAGACTTGCATTTGACTTGAGCTACTCTCTCCCCCTTTTTGGCATCATCCTCATCAGGAATCAGAATTGATGTGATCAGAGAAAGTGATGTTTGGATAGCTTCCAGCTGCTTTGACATCTTTTCTTGATTTGATTCAATCAAGGTCATCCTTTGGTCCAGAGATTCATTTGCAGTTACCAGCTTCTGTACATTTTCCTTCATAGGATTGATTGTCCTTTTCTTTTCCAGTTCATTTGTCTCCTTGACCTTTGCCACCTCTGTTCTTAGACCATCTATTGATTTAGATGTCTGGGCATGAGCAGGATGAAATGTCTTTAGATAGAGAATTGTGCCTTTGAGGCTTGACATAACATCAGAGTTTGTAATTTTCTTCTCTGCCATAGCTAAGAACTCTTCAGCTTTAGGTGTTTCCAAGGAATGCTGGTGGCTCAACCAGAGTTTATCCCAGACTTCACTTGGTGGATCAACCTGAAGATCCCTTGGGAGTGGCTCAGAGGCTGTATTCAGAGTTTGTAGCCTGGCATTGAACTGGCTAGTAGACTCCCATTTTTGTTGTGTCAGAGGGACTTCAGCATTTTCATCCTTGTCAGTATCTGAACTGGCATCATCCTCAGTATCAGAGTTTGCTTTTTCATCTTCAAGAACAGGATTAGCAACTTTCTCCACAGTATCTTGAGCAGATTTTCCTTGGGCTTCAGACTGGGATTTGATAGGTTCTTCACCAGTCTGAGCAAGAGACTGCAGAGCTTCCACAGCTACCTTGTCTGATTCATCAACTACATCAGACCTGTAGTTTTCTGGAGCTGTATCATGAACAATGGCATTCTCAGGTATTTTCATTGGAGAATGAGGAATTGGAGTAGAATGGCCATGATCAGATATTGGAGATTTAGGATCAGAAGTTTTTGCTCCAGCTTCATTTGTAGCTTGTGCATCACACTCTATTTCTTCATCTACTGCAGATGTTGTAGAAGTTGCTTTAGGAGATGTTGTAGGAGATACTGTAGGAGATATCAGAGGAACAGCTTGAAGAGGGTCCACCATCAGAGGTTGAGATGAATCATCAGGAATTGAACTGGATGGTGCTTGCTCTTCTTGAATGGTGAAATCAGTAATTTCAGATTCTGGAATCTTGGCCCTCTTTGGCTTGTGTGCCCTTCTTTTGAATCTAGCTGGTTTTGGACTGGGCTGAGCAGGTTCATTTGTTGTTGTAGGAATAGGTTCAGGATTTACATCTTGTGCAGGTTCAAGATCATCAAATTCATATGCTGCAACAAGTCTCCTCCTTCTTTTCTGCTTTGGAGTAGAAGCAGCTTCAGAGTTTACTGGGACATCAGAGTTTGCAGCATCAGAGTTTGCTGGTTTATCAGACTTTGTCTTTAGAACTTGTGTATCAACAGAGGTTCTGGTTTTGGTAGTAGAGGGTTGGTCATCAGACTTTGTAGATTTGGATGGTTTGGTAGTTGATGATCTGGGTTTTCTGGTGACTGTGGGAGAGGTAGGATGTTGTGGTTGAGATTGTTGAGGCTGTTGATGTGGTTCTTGAGGAAGATTCAGCCTTGCTCTGAATGGAGCTGGGATTTGCAGAGGCCTGAGAACTGGTCTCTTCTCATCTTTAGATATGAGATCCTTAAAAGCCCTTTTATGAAGTTTAAAAGGTTTGATCTCATCTGCAGCATCAAAATCCACTTCTCCAACAGTGGCATTAAACAACAATTGACAAAACCTTGAGAAATATATGACGTTCCTGTTCTCAAGCATTCTTTCACCAATATTTCTAAGAACTAATCTACCAAAATCAAAAGCAGTAGAATAGATCAGAGAATACCCGATTTGGAGCATGTCCATTGGAATAGCATCCCAGTTGGTAGATTTCTTCTGGAAAGCTCTAGTAATGCAATCAAAGAAAAAACTCCACTCCTTATTGAGCCATGGACGCTTCAGTTGACCCAGTTTATCCAGAGATTCGTAGTACCCCAAATCAAGCATCATCGTTCTGAGATTTGCATCTCCATTTGTAATGTATGCAGGATGTTCCGGCAAGTTGAGTGCCTGACGAACTGTTGCTGGAGTAACTGCATACTCCTCCCCATCATAGGAAAACACAATTGATGGTGATCCATCTGCACCACCATTGTCATATGTACCCGACCTCCAAAAGCTGATGATTTGGCTTCCTGAAAGTCTTGCAGGAGCGGTGAGAGCTGTACCGATGACACTCTGTGCCAAGAATCGCTGAAAGGGATGATAATCCCTTGGGGCTTCAGCATTATCAAGGATGGCTGCATAGTTGTTGGGAACAAATTCAACACCTGCCAAGATAAACGCTGTAGTGGCCATTATATCAGAGATTGTGTTTGAGAAAATGTGTGTGAGAAGATTTGAATATTAGAGAGAAGAGAGCAAGAGTGTGTTGAGAGAGTATGTGTAAGTGAAGAAGTGAATAAGTGTATTAGTGAATGATAAGAAATAAAATCTGAAGTGAAAAACTCTTCAGATTTTGTTTCACTGAACACGCATGAGCTGTTTGTTCACTTGGACACCTGTCACAATACAACTGGTTGATGAAAGTTAGTGGGATGGAGAAACGATATTAGTAATCATGAGTGCAGTAAAACACGCGCAGTAATAAAGGCTGATTACACGTTCTCCTATTAAAATGTTTTTCATGTAAACCCACTAACAATACACCCGTTTGAAAATACTCTCTTCACATTCTCTGAATATTTGAACTCCTGAAATGTACAAGATTTAAAAAAAATCAAGAACAATTCACTCGAATTTTAAACTCTGAGATTTAAATCATAGAAAATAAATTTCTAAATACCTCAGAATAAAGACATGATTTTCAGAATATTCATCAAAAATAAATCAGAATTTATTCTAAAATCCATAGCTCAATAATGTGCTTGTGAAATCTGTGTGTGGACATGTGAAATCAGAGAATATAAAATTTCACAATTTCGTAATTATAAGGTAGACAAAAATAATTTATTCAAACTCTCTAAATTTAGACTTGGACATACTCTGATGTTAATAAATAATATAAACCCCCTCCTTTTTTTTTTTTTTTTTTTTTTTTTTTTTTTTTTTTTTTTTTTTTTTCAGGACGCTTCTCAGTGTAAGTGAGGCACGACCTTTAAATATAATATTGTATTGGTATTTCTCCAGTAATCAGAGAATGTGACTGGTCACCATAGATTATAGAATCTTAGCAAATACTTAATACCAGCAAATGTTTGGTTCTTCCCAGTCACTGTCATCTAAGATCTCAAAGGAGTACCATGCTTATTTTTCAGAGGGTTTTGACTCAGGGAACAAAAACATCAGAGTTTATAATCACTGTCTAAGATATGAGAGAAAGTTCAAATTAATTAGTCTCACTTATAATTAAGATATGTGAAGTAGTAGAGTCTCAATGATATTAACATGCATATTGTGAAATAATGTAGCACAAAAATTGAGATCAGGATGAAAGAACTTAGCTGAGATTCATGATTACTAATTCAGAACATGCTTCATAGTATCTTCATAGGTGATTTGTCTCAGAGAAGATAAAAATGAGATCATTTATCAAGATTCAGAGTTTTATAAGCATCAGAGAATACTATCAGAGAATGTCATCAGAGAAAAGCAAACAGAGTATATCATCAGAGAATGTCATCAGATTTTAACAATCAGATTATATCATGGCAAATGTGTGAGTAATACATATGGTAAATTTGACAATTTAAATTGTAAAGATCTAACCAATATGTTTACTCAGTTCCTGATATCATTCCTAGCTCATTCACCAGCCTAGTAAAAGTTGCTTCACTTAATGGTTTGGTGAAAATGTCTGCTAGCTGCTGTTCAGTAGGAACAAAGTGAAGTTCAATTGTTCCTTCCTCCACATGCTCCCTTATAAAATGATATCTTATACTGATGTGCTTTGTCAGAGAATGTTGAACTGGGTTTCCTGTCATAGCAATAGCACTTTGGTTATCACAATAAATAGGAATTTTAGAGAAGGATAACCCATAGTCCAACAGTTGATTCTTCATCCAAAGAATTTGAGCACAACAGCTGCCTGCAGCAATATACTCTGATTCTGCTGTTGATGTTGAGATGGACTTCTGCTTCTTACTGTACCAAGAAACTAGTCTTCCACCCAGAAATTGACAACTTCCACTTGTGCTTTTCCTGTCAATTTTGCAACCTGCAAAATCTGCATCAGAGTATCCAATTAGATTAAAATCTGATTCTCTAGGATACCATAATCCCAATGATATTGTTCCCTTGAGATATCTGAATATCCTTTTTACTGCAATCAGATGAGGCTCTCTTGGATCTGCCTGAAATCTTGCACATAGACATGTGGCATACATAATGTCTGGTCTACTTGCAGTCAAATAAAGCAATGATCCAATCATTCCTCTATAGTTTGTGATGTCCACTGATGCACCAGTATCTTTTTCTAGTTTGGTTGCTGTTGCCATAGGAGTAGTTGCAGCTGAACTGTCTTGCATACCAAATTTCTTCAAAAGATTTTTGGTATACTTGGCTTGATTTATAAAAATCCCATCTTCAGTCTGTTCAACTTGTAAGCCCAGAAAATAACTGAGTTCCCCCATCATGCTCATTTGGTACCTAGACTGCATGAGCTTGGCAAATCTTTGACAGAGTTTAGCATTAGTGGAGCCAAAGATAATATCATCAACATAGATTTGAACTAAAAGCAGATCATTACCATGATTCAAATAAAACAGAGTTTTATCTATGGTACCTCTAGTAAATCCACTTTCAAGAAGAAATTGAGCTAGAGTTTCATACCATGCCCTTGGAGCCTGCTTTAGTCCATAAAGTGCTTTGTCCAACCTGTAGACATAGTCTGGATGTTTGGATCCACAAAACCTGGAGGTTGTTCAACATATACCTCTTCATCCAGTTTCCCATTTAGAAAAGCACTTTTGACATCCATCTGAAATACTTTGAATTTCTTGTGTGCAGCATAGGCCAGAAAGATTCTAATTGCCTCCAATCTTGCAACTGGAGCAAATGTCTCATCATAATCAATACCTTCCTGTTGTGAATACCCTTTTGCCACAAGCCTTGCTTTATTCCTTGTAATGACACCCTCACTGTCAGTTTTGTTTCTGAACACCCATTTTGCACCAACTATGGATCTGTCTTTAGGTCTTGGTACTAGGGTCCAGACTTTATTTCTCTCAAATTCATTTAACTCTTCTTGCATTGCTTGAATCCAATCAGCATCTTGAAGAGCTTCCTCCACCTTTTTGGGTTCTGTTTGTGACAGAAAGCAATGATGTAAACACTCATTGGCTGTAGCTGTCCTTGTTTGTACACCTGCTTCTGGATTTCCAATAATTAAATCAGGTGTATGAGATTTTGTCCACTTCCTAGCATGTGGAAGTTGACCATTTTCATCATTGGATCCTCCCCCTTGATCCATACTCTCCTGATTCTGCTGATTATTCTCTGTAGCTCCCCCTGCAATTGTGCTATCAGAGTTTGAATCAGCATTCTCTGATGAGTTTGAGTTAGTATTCTCTGATGAGTCTTGAGTAGAGTCTGAAACATTTTGATGCTCCCCCTCAGCAAGTGCTTCACCATCATGAACTTGTAAGTTTTCATCAGAGTTTACTGTATTCTGTTCACAGTCAGAGTTTGACTGATCATCAGAGTTTGTTGAATCAGAGAAAATTTCTTCATTTTCAAAATGCAGTTCTTCATGATCATCCATATCTGTTAGACCCATTATTCTTTTGTCATCAAATGACACATGTATGGATTCCATGATCACCTTGGTTCTCAGATTATAGACTCTGAAGGCCTTTGTTATGATAGGATAACCTACAAAAATGCCTTCATCAGCTTTTAAATCAAACTTGGTAAGCTGTTCTGGATGAGTCTTCAATACAAAGCATTTGCACCCAAATATGTGAAAGTACTTCAGATTTGGCTTCTTTTTCTTCACCATCTCATATGGAGTTTTGCCATGCTTATTAATCAAGGTTGCATTTTGAGTGAAACAAGCTGTTTGAACAGCTTCTGCCCAGAAATAAGTAGCAATTTAGCCTCATCAAGCATAGTTCTGGCAGCTTCTATAAGAGTCCTGTTCTTTCTCTCAACTACACCATTTTGCTGTGGTGTACCAGGTGCAGAGAATTGTTGCACTACACCTCTTTCTTTGCAGAACTCCTCCATTGTTGAATTTCTGAACTCAGTTCCATTATCACTTCTAATGATCTTCACTTTGTAATCAGATCCATGATCCAGTTGTGTCACATGATCCATCAGATGCAAGGCTGTTTCATCTTTAGAGTGAAGAAAATATACCCAAGTGTATCTGGTGTATACTCATCAACAATGACAAGAGCATATTTCTTCCTTGCAATGGATGGTACATTGACTGGTCCAAATAGATCAACATGTAGAAGATGATATGGTTTGTTTATTGAGAATTCAGTCTTACTCTTGAAAGATGTCTTTCTCTGCTTGGCTTTTTGACATGAATCACACAATCCATCAGATGGGCAGTGGACTGAATAAGAGCAGATATAAAAAAGTTCGATTTTTGACGAATCTTAAAGTGTTGTACCAGGCAATTTCTTTAAAATATCCCCGGGTAGATTAGTTGATATTTTCACATAAATGGGTTCCTATGGATATATGAATTTTGTCACGAGCATATTTTGGGCAATCGGGACTGAATCGTAGCATATATATATGAAGTTCGAGTTTTTGACGAATTCTTGAAGGGTTAGTGTCACGACCATATTTGGGGCAGTTGGGACTGAATAAGAGCAGATATAAAAAAGTTCGATTTTTTGACGAATTCTTAAAGTGTTAGTACACGGCCAATTTCTTTAAAATATCCCCGGGAGTAGATTAGTTTGATATTTTCACATAAATGGGTCCTATGGATATATGAATTTTGTCACGAAGATATTTGGGGGCAATCGGGACTGAATCGTAGCATATATAATGAAGTTCGAGTTTTTTGACGAATTCTTGAAGGGGGGTTAGTACACGGGAATTTCTTGAAATATCCCCGGGCAGTTTCTTTGATATTTTCACATAAATGGGTAACTATGGATATATTAATTAGGTCACGACCATATTTGGTGGTAGTTAGGACTGATCGGAGCAGAATAATGAAGTTCGAAGTTTTGACGAATTCTCTCAAAGGGTTAATACACGGGAATTTCATGAAAATTTCACTGGCAGTTTCTTTTGATATGTTCATATAAATGTATCCCTATGGATATATGCTTTTTGGTCACGACCATATTTGGGGCCATCAGGACTGAATGGTAGCAGCTAAATGAAGTTCGAGTTTTTGACGAATTCTCAAAGGTTAGTACACGGGAATTTTCATGAAAAATTTCCACGGGAAGTTTCTTGTGATATTTTCACATAAATGGGTCTCTTTGGATATACGAATTTGGTCACGACCATATTTGGGGCAGTCAGGACTGAATCGTAGCAGATATAATGAAGTTCGAGTTTTTGACGAATTCTCAAAGTGGTTAGTACACGGGAATTTCTTGAAAATATCCCCGGGCAGTTTCTTTTGATATTTTCACACAAATGGGTACCTATGGATATATATGAATTAGGTTACGACCATATTTGGGGCAGTCAGGACTGAATCGGAGCAGATATAATGAAGTTCGAGTTTTGACGAATTCTCAAAGGGGTTAGTACACGGGAATTTCTTGAAAATATCCCTAGGCAGTTTCTTTTGATATTTCCACATAAATAGGTCCCTATGGATATATGAATTTGGTCACGACCATATTTGGGGCAGTTGGGACTGAATAAGAGCAGATATAAAAAAGTTCGATTTTTTGACGAATTCTTAAGTGTTAGTACACGGCAATTTCTTTAAAATATCCCCGGGTAGATTAGTTGATATTTAACATAAATGGGTCCTATGGATATATGAATTTTGTCACGAGCATATTTGGGGCAATCGGGACTGAATCGTAGCATATATAATGAAGTTCGAGTTTTTGACGAATTCTTGAAGGGGTTAGTACACGGGAATTTCTTGAAAATATCCCCGGGCAGTTTCTTTTGATATTTTCACATAAATGGGTACCTATGGATATATTAATTAGGTCACGACCATATTTGGGGTAGTTAGGACTGAATCGGAGCAGATATAATGAAGTTCGAGTTTTGACGAATTCTCAAAGGGTTAATACACGGGAATTTCATGAAAATTTCACTGGGAAGTTTCTTTTGATATGTTCATATAAATGTATCCCTATGGATATATGAATTTGGTCACGACCATATTTGGGGCACTCAGGACTGAATGGTAGCAGATATAATGAAGTTCGAGTTTTTGACGAATTCTCAAAGGGTTAGTACACGGGAATTTCATGAAAATTTCACCGGGAAGTTTCTTGTGATATTTTCACATAAATGGGTCTCTTTGGATATACGAATTTGGTCACGACCATATTTGGGGCAGTCGGGACTGAATCGAAGAAAATATAATGAAGTTCGAGTTTTTGACGAATTCTCAAAGTGGTTAGTACACGGGAATTTCTTGAATATATCCCCGGACAGTTTCTTTTGATATTTTCACACAAATGGGTACCTATGGATATATATGAATTAGGTCTTGACCATATTTGGGGTAGTCCGGACTGAATTGGAGCAGATATAATGAAGTTCGAGTTTTGACGAATTCTCAAAGAGGTTTGTACACGGGAATTTCTTGAAAATATCACAGGGCAGATATTTTTGATGTTTTCACATAAATGAGTTCCTATGGATATATGAATTTTATCATTACCATATTTGGGGCAATCGTGACTAAATCGGATCAGATATAATGAAGTTCGAGTTTTTGACGAATTCTCAAAGGGGTTAGTACACGGGAATTTCATGAAAATTTGACCGGGAAATTTCTTTTGATATTTTCACATAAATGGGTCTCTATGGATATATGAATTTAGTCACGACCATATTTGGGGCAGTGGGGACTGAATCGTAGCTGATATAATGAAGTTCGAGTTTTTAACGAATTCTCAAAGGGGTTAGTACACGGGAATTTCTTGGAAATATCCCTGGGCAGTTTATTTTGATATTTCCACGTAAATAGGTCCCTATGGATATATGAATTTGGTCACGACTATATTTGGGGTAGTCGGGACTGAATCGTAACAGATATAATGAAGTTCGATTTTTTGCCGAATTCTCAAAGGGGTTAGTACACGGGAATTTCTTGAAAATATCCCCGGGCAGATTCTTTAGATATTTTCACATAAATGGGTTCCTATGGATATATGAATTTTGTCACGATCATATTTGGCGCAATCGAGACTGAATCGGAGCAGATATAATGAAGTTCGAGTTTTTGACGAATTCTCAAAGGGGTTAGTACACGGGAATTTCATGAAAATTTCACCGGGAAGTTTCTTTTTATATTTTCACATAAATGGATCCCTATGGATATATGAATTTGGTCACGACCATATTTGAGGCAATCAGGACTGAATCGTAGCAGATATAATGAAGTTCGAGTTTTTGACGAATTCTCAAAGTGGTTATTACACGGAAATTTCTTGAAAATATCCCCGGGCAGTTTCTTTTCATATTTTCACATAAATGGGTACCTATGGATATATGAATTAGGTCACGACCATATTTGGGGCAGTCAGGACTGAATCGGAGCAGATATAATGAAGTTCGAGTTTTGACGAATTCTCAAAAGGGTTAGTACACGGGAATTTCTTGAAAATATCCCTGGGCAGATTCTTTTGATATTTTCACATAAATGGGTTCCTATGGATATATGAATTTTGTCACGATCATGTTTGGCGCAATCGAGACTGAATCGGATCAGATATAATGAAGTTCGAGTTTTTGACGAATTCTCAAAGGGGTTAGTACACGGAATTTTATGAAAATTTGACCGGGCAGTTTCTTTTGATATTTTCACATAAATGGGTCCCTATGGATATATGTATTTGGTCACGACCATATTTGGGGCAGTTGGGACTAAATCGTAGCTGATATAATGATGTTCGAGTTTTTCTCGAATTCTCAATGGTGTTAGTACACGGGAATTTCTTGAAAATATCCCTGGGCAGTTTCTTTTGATATTTCCACATAAATAAGTCCCTATGGATATATGAATTTGGTCACGACCATATTTGGGGCAGTTGGGACTGAATAAGAGCAGATATAATAAAGTTCGATTTTTTGACGAATTCTGAAAGGGGTTAGTACACGGGAATTTCTTTAAAATATCCCCGGGTAGATTATTTTGATATTTTCACATAAATGGGTTCTATGGATATATGAATTTGGTCACGACCATATTTGAGGCAGTCGGGACTGAATCGTAGCATATATAATGAAGTTCGAGTTTTTGACGAATTCTTAAAGGGGTTCGTACACGGGAATTTCTTGAAAATATCCCCGGGCAGTTTATTTTGATATTTTCACATAAATGGGTACCTATGGATATATGAATTACATCACGACCATATTTGGGGCAATCACGACTGAATCGGAGCAGATATAATGAAGTTCGAGTTTTGACGAATTCTCAAAGGGGTTAGTACACGGGAATTTCTTGAAAATATCCCCGGGCATATTCTTTTGATATTTTCACATAAATTGGTTCCTATGGATATATGAATTTTGTCACGATCATATTTGGCGCAATCGAGACTGAATCAGAGCAGATATAATAAAGTTCGAGTTTTTGACGAATTCTCAAAGGGGTTAGTACACGGGAATTTCATGAAAATTTTACCGGGAAGTTTCTTTTGATATTTTCACATAAATGGATCCCTATGGATATATGAATTTGGTCACGACCAAATTTGGGGCAATCAGGACTGAATCGTAGCAGATATAATGAAGTTCGAGTTTTTTACGAATTCTTAAAGGGGTTCGTACACGGGAATTTCTTGAAAATATCCCCGGACAGTTTATTTTGATATTTTCACATAAATGGGTACCTATGGATATATGAATTATGTCACGACTGTATTTGGGGCAATCAGGACTGAATCAGAGCAGATATAATGAAATTCGAGTTTTGACGAATTCTCAAAGGGGTTAGTACACGAGATTTTCTTGAAAATATCCCCGGGCATATTCTTTTGATATTTTCACATAAATTGGTTCCTATGGATATATGAATTTTGTCACGATCATATTTGGCACAATCGAGACTGAATCAGAGCATATATAATGAAGTTCGAGTTTTTGACGAATTCTCAAAGGGGTTAGTACACGGGAATTTCATGAAAATTTCACCGGGAAGTTTCTTTTGATATTTTCACATAAATGGATCCCTATGGATATATGAATTTGGTCACGACCAAATTTGGGGCAATCAGGACTGAATCGTAGCAGATATAATGAAATTCGAGTTTTTGACGAATTCTCAAAGGGGTTAGTACACGGAAATTTCATGAAAATTTCACCGGGAAGTTTCTTTTGATATTTTCACATATATGGGTCTCTATGGATATACGAATTTGGTCACGACCATATTTGGGGCAGTCGGGACTGAATCGTAGCATATATAATGAAGTTCGAGTTTTTGACGAATTCTTAAAGGGGTTAGTACACGGAAATTTCTTGAAAATATCCCCGGGCAGTTTCTTTTGATATTTTCACATAAATGGGTACCTATGGATATATTAATTAGGTCACGACCATATTTGGGGCAGTTACGACTGAATCGGAGCAGATATAATGAAGTTCGAGTTTTGACGAATTCTCAAAGGGGTTAGTACACGGAAATTTCTTGAAAATATCACCGGGCAGATATTTTTGATATTTTCACATAAATGAGTTCCTATGGATATATGAATTTTATCATGACCATATTTGGGACAATCGGGACTGAATCGGAGGAGATATAATATAGTTCAAGTTTTTGATGATTTCTCAAAGGGGTTAGTACACGGGAACTTCATGAAAGTTTCACCGGGAAGTTTTATTTTGATATTTTGACATAAATGGGTCCCTATGGATATATGAATTTGGTCACGATCATATTTGGGGCAATCAGGACTGAATCGGAGCATATATAATGAAGTTCGAGTTTTTGACGAATTCTCAAAGGGGTTAGTACACGGGGATTTCATGAAAATTTCACCGAGCAGTTTCTTTTGATATTTTCACATAAATGGGTCCCTATGGATATATGAATTTGGTCACGACCATATTTGAGGCAGTCGGGACTGAATCGTAGCATATATAATGAAGTTCGAGTTTTTGACGAATTCTTAAAGGGGTTCGTACACGGGAATTTCTTGAAAATATCCCCGGGCAGTTTATTTTGATATTTTCACATAAATGGGTACCTATGGATATATGAATTACATCACGACCATATTTGGGGCAATCACGACTGAATCGGAGCAGATATAATGAAGTTCGAGTTTTGACGAATTCTCAAAGGGGTTCCTATGGATATATGAATTTTGTCACGATCATATTTAGCGCAATCGAGACTGAATCAGAGCAGATATAATAAAGTTCGAGTTTTTGACGAATTCTCAAAGGGGTTAGTACACGGGAATTTCATGAAAATTTCACCGGGAAGTTTCTTTTGATATTTTCACATAAATGGTTCCCTATGGATATATGAATTTGGTCACGACCAAATTTGGGGCAATCAGGACTGAATCGTAGCAGATATAATGAAGTTTGAGTTTTTGACGAATTCTCAAAGGGGTTAGTACACGGCAATTTCATGAAAATTTCACCGGGAAGTTTCTTTTGATATTTTCACATATATGGGTCTCTATGGATATACGAATTTGGTCACGACCATATTTGGGGCAGTCGGGACTGAATCGTAGCATATATAATGAAGTTCGAGTTTTTGACGAATTCTTAAAGGGGTTAGTACACGGAAATTTCTTGAAAATATCCCCGGGCAGTTTCTTTTGATATTTTCACATAAATGGGTACCTATGGATATATTAATTAGGTCACGACCATATTTGGGGCAGTTACGACTGAATCGTAGCAGATATAATGAAGTTCGAGTTTTTGACGAATTCTCAAAGTGGTTATTACACGGAAATTTCTTGAAAATATCCCCGGGCAGTTTCTTTTCATATTTTCACATAAATGGGTACCTATGGATATATGAATTAGGTCACGACCATATTTGGGGCAGTCAGGACTGAATCGGAGCAGATATAATGAAGTTCGAGTTTTGACGAATTCTCAAAAGGGTTAGTACACGGGAATTTCTTGAAAATATCCCTGGGCAGATTCTTTTGATATTTTCACATAAATAGGTTCCTATGGATATATGAATTTTGTCACGATCATGTTTGGCGCAATCGAGACTGAATCGGATCAGATATAATGAAGTTCGAGTTTTTGACGAATTCTCAAAGGGGTTAGTACACGGGAATTTTATGAAAATTTGACCGGGCAGTTTCTTTTGATATTTTCACATAAATGGGTCCCTATGGATATATGTATTTGGTCACGACCATATTTGGGGCAGTTGGGACTAAATCGTAGCTGATATAATGATGTTCGAGTTTTTCTCGAATTCTCAATGGTGTTAGTACACGGGAATTTCTTGAAAATATCCCTGGGCAGTTTCTTTTGATATTTCCACATAAATAAGTCCCTATGGATATATGAATTTGGTCACGACCATATTTGGGGCAGTTGGGACTGAATAAGAGCAGATATAATAAAGTTCGATTTTTTGACGAATTCTGAAAGGGGTTAGTACACGGGAATTTCTTTAAAATATCCCCGGGTAGATTATTTTGATATTTTCACATAAATGGGTTCTATGGATATATGAATTTGGTCACGACCATATTTGAGGCAGTCGGGACTGAATCGTAGCATATATAATGAAGTTCGAGTTTTTGACGAATTCTTAAAGGGGTTCGTACACGGGAATTTCTTGAAAATATCCCCGGGCAGTTTATTTTGATATTTTCACATAAATGGGTACCTATGGATATATGAATTACATCACGACCATATTTGGGGCAATCACGACTGAATCGGAGCAGATATAATGAAGTTCGAGTTTTGACGAATTCTCAAAGGGGTTAGTACACGGGAATTTCTTGAAAATATCCCCGGGCATATTCTTTTGATATTTTCACATAAATTGGTTCCTATGGATATATGAATTTTGTCACGATCATATTTGGCGCAATCGAGACTGAATCAGAGCAGATATAATAAAGTTCGAGTTTTTGACGAATTCTCAAAGGGGTTAGTACACGGGAATTTCATGAAAATTTTACCGGGAAGTTTCTTTTGATATTTTCACATAAATGGATCCCTATGGATATATGAATTTGGTCACGACCAAATTTGGGGCAATCAGGACTGAATCGTAGCAGATATAATGAAGTTCGAGTTTTTTACGAATTCTTAAAGGGGTTCGTACACGGGAATTTCTTGAAAATATCCCCGGACAGTTTATTTTGATATTTTCACATAAATGGGTACCTATGGATATATGAATTATGTCACGACTGTATTTGGGGCAATCAGGACTGAATCAGAGCAGATATAATGAAATTCGAGTTTTGACGAATTCTCAAAGGGGTTAGTACACGAGATTTTCTTGAAAATATCCCCGGGCATATTCTTTTGATATTTTCACATAAATTGGTTCCTATGGATATATGAATTTTGTCACGACCAAATTTGGGGCAATCAGGACTGAATCGTAGCAGATATAATGAAATTCGAGTTTTTGACGAATTCTCAAAGGGGTTAGTACACGGAAATTTCATGAAAATTTCACCGGGAAGTTTCTTTTGATATTTTCACATATATGGGTCTCTATGGATATACGAATTTGGTCACGACCATATTTGGGGCAGTCGGGACTGAATCGTAGCATATATAATGAAGTTCGAGTTTTTGACGAATTCTTAAAGGGGTTAGTACACGGAAATTTCTTGAAAATATCCCCGGGCAGTTTCTTTTGATATTTTCACATAAATGGGTACCTATGGATATATTAATTAGGTCACGACCATATTTGGGGCAGTTACGACTGAATCGGAGCAGATATAATGAAGTTCGAGTTTTGACGAATTCTCAAAGGGGTTAGTACACGGAAATTTCTTGAAAATATCACCGGGCAGATATTTTTGATATTTTCACATAAATGAGTTCCTATGGATATATGAATTTTATCATGACCATATTTGGGACAATCGGGACTGAATCGGAGCAGATATAATATAGTTCGAGTTTTTGATGATTTCTCAAAGGGGTTAGTACACGGGAACTTCATGAAAGTTTCACCGGGAAGTTTTATTTTGATATTTTGACATAAATGGGTCCCTATGGATATATGAATTTGGTCACGATCATATTTGGGGCAATCAGGACTGAATCGGAGCATATATAATGAAGTTCGAGTTTTTGACGAATTCTCAAAGGGGTTAGTACACGGGGATTTCATGAAAATTTCACCGAGCAGTTTCTTTTGATATTTTCACATAAATGGGTCCCTATGGATATATGAATTTGGTCACGACCATATTTGAGGCAGTCGGGACTGAATCGTAGCATATATAATGAAGTTCGAGTTTTTGACGAATTCTTAAAGGGGTTCGTACACGGGAATTTCTTGAAAATATCCCCGGGCAGTTTATTTTGATATTTTCACATAAATGGGTACCTATGGATATATGAATTACATCACGACCATATTTGGGGCAATCACGACTGAATCGGAGCAGATATAATGAAGTTCGAGTTTTGACGAATTCTCAAAGGGGTTCCTATGGATATATGAATTTTGTCACGATCATATTTAGCGCAATCGAGACTGAATCAGAGCAGATATAATAAAGTTCGAGTTTTTGACGAATTCTCAAAGGGGTTAGTACACGGGAATTTCATGAAAATTTCACCGGGAAGTTTCTTTTGATATTTTCACATAAATGGTTCCCTATGGATATATGAATTTGGTCACGACCAAATTTGGGGCAATCAGGACTGAATCGTAGCAGATATAATGAAGTTTGAGTTTTTGACGAATTCTCAAAGGGGTTAGTACACGGCAATTTCATGAAAATTTCACCGGGAAGTTTCTTTTGATATTTTCACATATATGGGTCTCTATGGATATACGAATTTGGTCACGACCATATTTGGGGCAGTCGGGACTGAATCGTAGCATATATAATGAAGTTCGAGTTTTTGACGAATTCTTAAAGGGGTTAGTACACGGAAATTTCTTGAAAATATCCCCGGGCAGTTTCTTTTGATATTTTCACATAAATGGGTACCTATGGATATATTAATTAGGTCACGACCATATTTGGGGCAGTTACGACTGAATCGTAGCAGATATAATGAAGTTCGAGTTTTTGACGAATTCTCAAAGTGGTTATTACACGGAAATTTCTTGAAAATATCCCCGGGCAGTTTCTTTTCATATTTTCACATAAATGGGTACCTATGGATATATGAATTAGGTCACGACCATATTTGGGGCAGTCAGGACTGAATCGGAGCAGATATAATGAAGTTCGAGTTTTGACGAATTCTCAAAAGGGTTAGTACACGGGAATTTCTTGAAAATATCCCTGGGCAGATTCTTTTGATATTTTCACATAAATGGGTTCCTATGGATATATGAATTTTGTCACGATCATGTTTGGCGCAATCGAGACTGAATCGGATCAGATATAATGAAGTTCGAGTTTTTGACGAATTCTCAAAGGGGTTAGTACACGGGAATTTTATGACAATTTGACCGGGCAGTTTCTTTTGATATTTTCACATAAATGGGTCCCTATGGATATATGTATTTGGTCACGACCATATTTGGGGCAGTTGGGACTAAATCGTAGCTGATATAATGATGTTCGAGTTTTTCTCGAATTCTCAATGGTGTTAGTACACGGGAATTTCTTGAAAATATCCCTGGGCAGTTTCTTTTGATATTTCCACATAAATAAGTCCCTATGGATATATGAATTTGGTCACGACCATATTTGGGGCAGTTGGGACTGAATAAGAGCAGATATAATAAAGTTCGATTTTTTGACGAATTCTGAAAGGGGTTAGTACACGGGAATTTCTTTAAAATATCCCCGGGTAGATTATTTTGATATTTTCACATAAATGGGTTCTATGGATATATGAATTTGGTCACGACCATATTTGAGGCAGTCGGGACTGAATCGTAGCATATATAATGAAGTTCGAGTTTTTGACGAATTCTTAAAGGGGTTCGTACACGGGAATTTCTTGAAAATATCCCCGGGCAGTTTATTTTGATATTTTCACATAAATGGGTACCTATGGATATATGAATTACATCACGACCATATTTGGGGCAATCACGACTGAATCGGAGCAGATATAATGAAGTTCGAGTTTTGACGAATTCTCAAAGGGGTTAGTACACGGGAATTTCTTGAAAATATCCCCGGGCATATTCTTTTGATATTTTCACATAAATTGGTTCCTATGGATATATGAATTTTGTCACGATCATATTTGGCGCAATCGAGACTGAATCAGAGCAGATATAATAAAGTTCGAGTTTTTGACGAATTCTCAAAGGGGTTAGTACACGGGAATTTCATGAAAATTTTACCGGGAAGTTTCTTTTGATATTTTCACATAAATGGATCCCTATGGATATATGAATTTGGTCACGACCAAATTTGGGGCAATCAGGACTGAATCGTAGCAGATATAATGAAGTTCGAGTTTTTTACGAATTCTTAAAGGGGTTCGTACACGGGAATTTCTTGAAAATATCCCCGGACAGTTTATTTTGATATTTTCACATAAATGGGTACCTATGGATATATGAATTATGTCACGACTGTATTTGGGGCAATCAGGACTGAATCAGAGCAGATATAATGAAATTCGAGTTTTGACGAATTCTCAAAGGGGTTAGTACACGAGATTTTCTTGAAAATATCCCCGGGCATATTCTTTTGATATTTTCACATAAATTGGTTCCTATGGATATATGAATTTTGTCACGATCATATTTGGCACAATCGAGACTGAATCAGAGCATATATAATGAAGTTCGAGTTTTTGACGAATTCTCAAAGGGGTTAGTACACGGGAATTTCATGAAAATTTCACCGGGAAGTTTCTTTTGATATTTTCACATAAATGGATCCCTATGGATATATGAATTTGGTCACGACCAAATTTGGGGCAATCAGGACTGAATCGTAGCAGATATAATGAAATTCGAGTTTTTGACGAATTCTCAAAGGGGTTAGTACACGGAAATTTCATGAAAATTTCACCGGGAAGTTTCTTTTGATATTTTCACATATATGGGTCTCTATGGATATACGAATTTGGTCACGACCATATTTGGGGCAGTCGGGACTGAATCGTAGCATATATAATGAAGTTCGAGTTTTTGACGAATTCTTAAAGGGGTTAGTACACGGAAATTTCTTGAAAATATCCCCGGGCAGTTTCTTTTGATATTTTCACATAAATGGGTACCTATGGATATATTAATTAGGTCACGACCATATTTGGGGCAGTTACGACTGAATCGGAGCAGATATAATGAAGTTCGAGTTTTGACGAATTCTCAAAGGGGTTAGTACACGGAAATTTCTTGAAAATATCACCGGGCAGATATTTTTGATATTTTCACATAAATGAGTTCCTATGGATATATGAATTTTATCATGACCATATTTGGGACAATCGGGACTGAATCGGAGCAGATATAATATAGTTCGAGTTTTTGATGATTTCTCAAAGGGGTTAGTACACGGGAACTTCATGAAAGTTTCACCGGGAAGTTTTATTTTGATATTTTGACATAAATGGGTCCCTATGGATATATGAATTTGGTCACGATCATATTTGGGGCAATCAGGACTGAATCGGAGCATATATAATGAAGTTCGAGTTTTTGACGAATTCTCAAAGGGGTTAGTACACGGGGATTTCATGAAAATTTCACCGAGCAGTTTCTTTTGATATTTTCACATAAATGGGTCCCTATGGATATATGAATTTGGTCACGACCATATTTGAGGCAGTCGGGACTGAATCGTAGCATATATAATGAAGTTCGAGTTTTTGACGAATTCTTAAAGGGGTTCGTACACGGGAATTTCTTGAAAATATCCCCGGGCAGTTTATTTTGATATTTTCACATAAATGGGTACCTATGGATATATGAATTACATCACGACCATATTTGGGGCAATCACGACTGAATCGGAGCAGATATAATGAAGTTCGAGTTTTGACGAATTCTCAAAGGGGTTCCTATGGATATATGAATTTTGTCACGATCATATTTAGCGCAATCGAGACTGAATCAGAGCAGATATAATAAAGTTCGAGTTTTTGACGAATTCTCAAAGGGGTTAGTACACGGGAATTTCATGAAAATTTCACCGGGAAGTTTCTTTTGATATTTTCACATAAATGGTTCCCTATGGATATATGAATTTGGTCACGACCAAATTTGGGGCAATCAGGACTGAATCGTAGCAGATATAATGAAGTTTGAGTTTTTGACGAATTCTCAAAGGGGTTAGTACACGGCAATTTCATGAAAATTTCACCGGGAAGTTTCTTTTGATATTTTCACATATATGGGTCTCTATGGATATACGAATTTGGTCACGACCATATTTGGGGCAGTCGGGACTGAATCGTAGCATATATAATGAAGTTCGAGTTTTTGACGAATTCTTAAAGGGGTTAGTACACGGAAATTTCTTGAAAATATCCCCGGGCAGTTTCTTTTGATATTTTCACATAAATGGGTACCTATGGATATATTAATTAGGTCACGACCATATTTGGGGCAGTTACGACTGAATCGGAGCAGATATAATGAAGTTCGAGTTTTGACGAATTCTCAAAGGGGTTAGTACACGGAAATTTCTTGAAAATATCACCGGGCAGATATTTTTGATATTTTCACATAAATGAGTTCCTATGGATATATGAATTTTATCACGACCATATTTGGGACAATCGGGACTGAATCGGAGCAGATATAATATAGTTCGAGTTTTTGATGATTTCTCAAAGGGGTTAGTACACGGTAATTTCATGAAAGTTTCACCGGGAAGTTTTATTTTGATATTTTGACATAAATGGGTCCCTATGGATATATGAATTTGGTCACGATCATATTTGGGGCAGTCGGGACTGAATCGTAGCAGATATAATGAAGTTCGAGTTTTTGACGAATTCGCAAAGGGGTTTGTACACGGGAATTTCTTGACATTATGCCTGGGCAGTTTCTTTTGATATCTTCACATAACTGGGTCCCTATGGATATATGAAATTGGTCACGACCATATTTGGGGCAGTCAGGACTGAATCGGAGTAGATATACTGAAGTTCGAGTTTTGACGAATTTTCAAAGAAGGGAATTTCTTGAAAATATCAGCGGGCAGATATTTTTGATATTTTCACATAAATGAGTTCCTATGGATATATGAATTTTGTCACGACCATATTTGAGGCAATCGGGACTGAATCAGAGCAGATATAATAAAGTTCGAGTTTTTGACGAATTCTCAAAGGAACGTACACGAGAATTTCAAGAAAATTTCACCGGGCAGTTTCTTTTGATATTTTCACATAAATGGGTCCCTATGGATATATGAATTTGGTGACGACCATATTTGGGGCAGTTGGAGCTGAATCGGAGCAGATATAATAAAGTTCGATTTTTTGACGAATTCTCAAAGGGGTTAGTACACGGGAATTTCTTTAAAATATCCCCGGGCAGTTTATTTTGATATTTTCACATAAATGGGTACTATGGATATATGAATTTGGTCACGACCATATTTGAGGCAGTCGGGACTGAATCGTAGCATATATAATGAAGTTCGAGTTTTTGACGAATTCTTAAAGGGGTTCGTACACGGGAATTTCTTGAAAATATCCCCGGGCAGTTTATTTTGATATTTTCACATAAATGGGTACCTATGGATATATGAATTACATCACGACCATATTTGGGGCAATCACGACTGAATCGGAGCAGATATAATGAAGTTCGAGTTTTGACGAATTCTCAAAGGGGTTAGTACACGGGAATTTCTTGAAAATATCCCCGGGCATATTCTTTTGATATTTTCACATAAATTGGTTCCTATGGATATATGAATTTTGTCACGATCATATTTGGCGCAATCGAGACTGAATCAGAGCAGATATAATAAAGTTCGAGTTTTTGACGAATTCTCAAAGGGGTTAGTACACGGGAATTTCATGAAAATTTTACCGGGAAGTTTCTTTTGATATTTTCACATAAATGGATCCCTATGGATATATGAATTTGGTCACGACCAAATTTGGGGCAATCAGGACTGAATCGTAGCAGATATAATGAAGTTCGAGTTTTTTACGAATTCTTAAAGGGGTTCGTACACGGGAATTTCTTGAAAATATCCCCGGACAGTTTATTTTGATATTTTCACATAAATGGGTACCTATGGATATATGAATTATGTCACGACTGTATTTGGGGCAATCAGGACTGAATCAGAGCAGATATAATGAAATTCGAGTTTTGACGAATTCTCAAAGGGGTTAGTACACGAGATTTTCTTGAAAATATCCCCGGGCATATTCTTTTGATATTTTCACATAAATTGGTTCCTATGGATATATGAATTTTGTCACGATCATATTTGGCACAATCGAGACTGAATCAGAGCATATATAATGAAGTTCGAGTTTTTGACGAATTCTCAAAGGGGTTAGTACACGGGAATTTCATGAAAATTTCACCGGGAAGTTTCTTTTGATATTTTCACATAAATGGATCCCTATGGATATATGAATTTGGTCACGACCAAATTTGGGGCAATCAGGACTGAATCGTAGCAGATATAATGAAATTCGAGTTTTTGACGAATTCTCAAAGGGGTTAGTACACGGAAATTTCATGAAAATTTCACCGGGAAGTTTCTTTTGATATTTTCACATATATGGGTCTCTATGGATATACGAATTTGGTCACGACCATATTTGGGGCAGTCGGGACTGAATCGTAGCATATATAATGAAGTTCGAGTTTTTGACGAATTCTTAAAGGGGTTAGTACACGGAAATTTTTTGAAAATATCCCCGGGCAGTTTCTTTTGATATTTTCACATAAATGGGTACCTATGGATATATTAATTAGGTCACGACCATATTTGGGGCAGTTACGACTGAATCGGAGCAGATATAATGAAGTTCGAGTTTTGACGAATTCTCAAAGGGGTTAGTACACGGAAATTTCTTGAAAATATCACCGGGCAGATATTTTTGATATTTTCACATAAATGAGTTCCTATGGATATATGAATTTTATCACGACCATATTTGGGACAATCGGGACTGAATCGGAGCAGATATAATATAGTTCGAGTTTTTGACGATTTCTCAAAGGGGTTAGTACACGGGAACTTCATGAAAGTTTCACCGGGAAGTTTTATTTTGATATTTTGACATAAATGGGTCCCTATGGATATATGAATTTGGTCACGATCATATTTGGGGCAATCAGGACTGAATCGGAGCATATATAATGAAGTTCGAGTTTTTGACGAATTCTCAAAGGGGTTAGTACACGGGGATTTCATGAAAATTTCACCGAGCAGTTTCTTTTGATATTTTCACATAAATGGGTCCCTATGGATATATGAATTTGGTCACGACCATATTTGAGGCAGTCGGGACTGAATCGTAGCATATATAATGAAGTTCGAGTTTTTGACGAATTCTTAAAGGGGTTCGTCCACGGGAATTTCTTGAAAATATCCCCGGGCAGTTTATTTTGATATTTTCACATAAATGGGTACCTATGGATATATGAATTACATCACGACCATATTTGGGGCAATCACGACTGAATCGGAGCAGATATAATGAAGTTCGAGTTTTGACGAATTCTCAAAGGGGTTCCTATGGATATATGAATTTTGTCACGATCATATTTAGCGCAATCGAGACTGAATCAGAGCAGATATAATAAAGTTCGAGTTTTTGACGAATTCTCAAAGGGGTTAGTACACGGGAATTTCATGAAAATTTCACCGGGAAGTTTCTTTTGATATTTTCACATAAATGGTTCCCTATGGATATATGAATTTGGTCACGACCAAATTTGGGGCAATCAGGACTGAATCGTAGCAGATATAATGAAGTTTGAGTTTTTGACGAATTCTCAAAGGGGTTAGTACACGGCAATTTCATGAAAATTTCACCGGGAAGTTTCTTTTGATATTTTCACATATATGGGTCTCTATGGATATACGAATTTGGTCACGACCATATTTGGGGCAGTCGGGACTGAATCGTAGCATATATAATGAAGTTCGAGTTTTTGACGAATTCTTAAAGGGGTTAGTACACGGAAATTTCTTGAAAATATCCCCGGGCAGTTTCTTTTGATATTTTCACATAAATGGGTACCTATGGATATATTAATTAGGTCACGACCATATTTGGGGCAGTTACGACTGAATCGGAGCAGATATAATGAAGTTCGAGTTTTGACGAATTCTCAAAGGGGTTAGTACACGGAAATTTCTTGAAAATATCACCGGGCAGATATTTTTGATATTTTCACATAAATGAGTTCCTATGGATATATGAATTTTATCACGACCATATTTGGGACAATCGGGACTGAATCGGAGCAGATATAATATAGTTCGAGTTTTTGATGATTTCTCAAAGGGGTTAGTACACGGTAATTTCATGAAAGTTTCACCGGGAAGTTTTATTTTGATATTTTGACATAAATGGGTCCCTATGGATATATGAATTTGGTCACGATCATATTTGGGGCAGTCGGGACTGAATCGTAGCAGATATAATGAAGTTCGAGTTTTTGACGAATTCGCAAAGGGGTTTGTACACGGGAATTTCTTGACATTATGCCTGGGCAGTTTCTTTTGATATCTTCACATAACTGGGTCCCTATGGATATATGAAATTGGTCACGACCATATTTGGGGCAGTCAGGACTGAATCGGAGTAGATATACTGAAGTTCGAGTTTTGATGAATTTTCAAAGAAGGGAATTTCTTGAAAATATCAGCGGGCAGATATTTTTGATATTTTCACATAAATGAGTTCCTATGGATATATGAATTTTGTCACGACCATATTTGAGGCAATCGGGACTGAATCAGAGCAGATATAATAAAGTTCGAGTTTTTGACGAATTCTCAAAGGAACGTACACGAGAATTTCAAGAAAATTTCACCGGGCAGTTTCTTTTGATATTTTCACATAAATGGGTCCCTATGGATATATGAATTTGGTGACGACCATATTTGGGGCAGTTGGAGCTGAATCGGAGCAGATATAATAAAGTTCGATTTTTTGACGAATTCTCAAAGGGGTTAGTACACGGGAATTTCTTTAAAATATCCCCGGGCAGTTTATTTTGATATTTTCACATAAATGGGTACCTATGGATATATGAATTACATCACGACCATATTTGGGGCAATCACGACTGAATCGGAGCAGATATAATGAAGTTCGAGTTTTTGACGAATTCTCAAAGGGGTTAGTACACGGGAATTTCTTGAAAATATCCCCGGGCATATTCTTTTGATATTTTCACATAAATTGGTTCCTATGGATATATGAATTTTGTCACGATCATATGTGGCGCAATCGAGACTGAATCAGAGCAGATATAATAAAGTTCGAGTTTTTGACGAATTCTCAAAGGGGTTAGTACACGGGAATTTCATGAAAATTTTACCGGGAAGTTTCTTTTGATATTTTCACATAAATGGATCCCTATGGATATATGAATTTGGTCACGACCAAATTTGGGGCAATCAGGACTGAATCGTAGCAGATATAATGAAGTTCGAGTTTTTTACGAATTCTTAAAGGGGTTCGTACACGGGAATTTCTTGAAAATATCCCCGGACAGTTTATTTTGATATTTTCACATAAATGGGTACCTATGGATATATGAATTATGTCACGACTATATTTGGGGCAATCAGGACTGAATCGGAGCAGATATAATGAAATTCGAGTTTTGACGAATTCTCAAAGGGGTTAGTACACGAGAATTTCTTGAAAATATCCCCGGGCATATTCTTTTGATATTTTCACATAAATTGGTTCCTATGGATATATGAATTTTGTCACGATCATATTTGGCACAATCGAGACTGAATCAGAGCATATATAATGAAGTTCGAGTTTTTGACGAATTCTCAAAGGGGTTAGTACACGGGAATTTCATGAAAATTTCACCGGGAAGTTTCTTTTGATATTTTCATATAAATGGATCCCTATGGATATATGAATTTGGTCACGACCAAATTTGGGGCAATCAGGACTGAATCGTAGCAGATATAATGAAATTCGAGTTTTTGACGAATTCTCAAAGGGGTTAGTACACGGAAATTTCATGAAAATTTCACCGGGAAGTTTCTTTTGATATTTTCACATATATGGGTCTCTATGGATATACGAATTTGGTCACGACCATATTTGGGGCAGTCGGGACTGAATCGTAGCATATATAATGAAGTTCGAGTTTTTGACGAATTCTTAAAGGGGTTAGTACACGGAAATTTCTTGAAAATATCCCCGGGCAGTTTCTTTTGATATTTTCACATAAATGGGTACCTATGGATATATTAATTAGGTCACGACCATATTTGGGGCAGTTACGACTGAATCGGAGCAGATATAATGAAGTTCGAGTTTTGACGAATTCTCAAAGGGGTTAGTACACGGAAATTTCTTGAAAATATCACCGGGCAGATATTTTTGATATTTTCACATAAATGAGTTCCTATGGATATATGAATTTTATCACGACCATATTTGGGACAATCGGGACTGAATCGGAGCAGATATAATATAGTTCGAGTTTTTGACGATTTCTCAAAGGGGTTAGTACACGGGAACTTCATGAAAGTTTCACCGGGAAGTTTTATTTTGATATTTTGACATAAATGGGTCCCTATGGATATATGAATTTGGTCACGATCATATTTGGGGCAATCAGGACTGAATCGGAGCATATATAATGAAGTTCGAGTTTTTGACGAATTCTCAAAGGGGTTAGTACACGGGGATTTCATGAAAATTTCACCGAGCAGTTTCTTTTGATATTTTCACATAAATGGGTCCCTATGGATATATGAATTTGGTCACGACCATATTTGAGGCAGTCGGGACTGAATCGTAGCATATATAATGAAGTTCGAGTTTTTGACGAATTCTTAAAGGGGTTCGTACACGGGAATTTCTTGAAAATATCCCCAGGCAGTTTATTTTGATATTTTCACATAAATGGGTACCTATGGATATATGAATTACATCACGACCATATTTGGGGCAATCACGACTGAATCGGAGCAGATATAATGAAGTTCGAGTTTTGACGAATTCTCAAAGGGGTTCCTATGGATATATGAATTTTGTCACGATCATATTTAGCGCAATCGAGACTGAATCAGAGCAGATATAATAAAGTTCGAGTTTTTGACGAATTCTCAAAGGGGTTAGTACACGGGAATTTCATGAAAATTTCACCGGGAAGTTTCTTTTGATATTTTCACATAAATGGATCCCTATGGATATATGAATTTGGTCACGACCAAATTTGGGGCAATCAGGACTGAATCGTAGCAGATATAATGAAGTTTGAGTTTTTGACGAATTCTCAAAGGGGTTAGTACACGGCAATTTCATGAAAATTTCACCGGGAAGTTTCTTTTGATATTTTCACATATATGGGTCTCTATGGATATACGAATTTGGTCACGACCATATTTGGGGCAGTCGGGACTGAATCGTAGCATATATAATGAAGTTCGAGTTTTTGACGAATTCTTAAAGGGGTTAGTACACGGAAATTTCTTGAAAATATCCCCGGGCAGTTTCTTTTGATATTTTCACATAAATGGGTACCTATGGATATATTAATTAGGTCACGACCATATTTGGGGCAGTTACGACTGAATCGGAGCAGATATAATGAAGTTCGAGTTTTGACGAATTCTCAAAGGGGTTAGTACACGGAAATTTCTTGAAAATATCACCGGGCAGATATTTTTGATATTTTCACATAAATGAGTTCCTATGGATATATGAATTTTATCACGACCATATTTGGGACAATCGGGACTGAATCGGAGCAGATATAATATAGTTCGAGTTTTTGATGATTTCTCAAAGGGGTTAGTACACGGTAATTTCATGAAAGTTTCACCGGGAAGTTTTATTTTGATATTTTGACATAAATGGGTCCCTATGGATATATGAATTTGGTCACGATCATATTTGGGGCAGTCGGGACTGAATCGTAGCAGATATAATGAAGTTCGAGTTTTTGACGAATTCGCAAAGGGGTTTGTACACGGGAATTTCTTGAAATTATCCCTGGGCAGTTTCTTTTGATATCTTCACATAACTGGGTCCCTATGGATATATGAAATTGGTCACGACCATATTTGGGGTAGTCAGGACTGAATCGGAGTAGATATACTGAAGTTCGAGTTTTGACGAATTTTCAAAGAAGGGAATTTCTTGAAAATATCAGCGGGCAGATATTTTTGATATTTTCACATAAATGAGTTCCTATGGATATATGAATTTTGTCACGACCATATTTGAGGCAATTGGGACTGAATCAGAGCAGATATAATAAAGTTCGAGTTTTTGACGAATTCTCAAAGGAACGTACACGGGAATTTCAAGAAAATTTCACCGGGCAGTTTCTTTTGATATTTTCACATAAATGGGTCCCTATGGATATATGAATTTGGTGACGACCATATTTGGGGCAGTTGGAGCTGAATCGGAGCAGATATAATAAAGTTCGATTTTTTGACGAATTCTCAAAGGGGTTAGTACACAGGAATTTCTTTAAAATATCCCCGGGTAGATTATTTTGATATTTTCACATAAATGGGTTCTATGGATATATGAATTTGGTCACGACCATATTTGAGGCAGTCGGGACTGAATCGTAGCATATATAATGAAGTTCGAGTTTTTGACGAATTCTTAAAGGGGTTCGTACACGGGAATTTCTTGAAAATATCCCCGGGCAGTTTATTTTGATATTTTCACATAAATGGGTACCTATGGATATATGAATTACATCACGACCATATTTGGGGCAATCACGACTGAATCGGAGCAGATATAATGAAGTTCGAGTTTTGACGAATTCTCAAAGGGGTTAGTACACGGGAATTTCTTGAAAATATCCCCGGGCATATTCTTTGATATTTTCACATAAATTGGTTCCTATGGATATATGAATTTTGTCACGATCATATTTGGCGCAATCGAGACTGAATCAGAGCAGATATAATAAAGTTTGAGTTTTTGACGAATTCTCAAAGGGGTTAGTACACGGGAATTTCATGAAAATTTTACCGGGAAGTTTCTTTTGATATTTTCACATAAATGGATCCCTATGGATATATGAATTTGGTCACGGCCAAATTTGGGGCAATCAGGACTGAATCGTAGCAGATATAATGAAGTTCGAGTTTTTTACGAATTCTTAAAGGGGTTCGTACACGGGAATTTCTTGAAAATATCCCCGGACAGTTTATTTTGATATTTTCACATAAATGGGTACCTATGGATATATGAATTATGTCACGACTATATTTGGGGCAATCAGGACTGAATCGGAGCAGATATAATGAAATTCGAGTTTTGACGAATTCTCAAAGGGGTTAGTACACGAGAATTTCTTGAAAATATCCCCGGGCATATTCTTTTGATATTTTCACATAAATTGGTTCCTATGGATATATGAATTTTGTCACGATCATATTTGGCACAATCGAGACTGAATCAGAGCATATATAATGAAGTTCGAGTTTTTGACGAATTCTCAAAGGGGTTAGTACACGGGAATTTCATGAAAATTTCACCGGGAAGTTTCTTTTGATATTTTCACATAAATGGATCCCTATGGATATATGAATTTGGTCACGACCAAATTTGGGGCAATCAGGACTGAATCGTAGCAGATATAATGAAATTCGAGTTTTTGACGAATTCTCAAAGGGGTTAGTACACGGAAATTTCATGAAAATTTCACCGGGAAGTTTCTTTTGATATTTTCACATATATGGGTCTCTATGGATATACGAATTTGGTCACGACCATATTTGGGGCAGTCGGGACTGAATCGTAGCATATATAATGAAGTTCGAGTTTTTGACGAATTCTTAAAGAGGTTAGTACACGGAAATTTCTTGAAAATATCCCCGGGCAGTTTCTTTTGATATTTTCACATAAATGGGTACCTATGGATATATTAATTAGGTCACGACCATATTTGGGGCAGTTACGACTGAATCGGAGCAGATATAATGAAGTTCGAGTTTTGACGAATTCTCAAAGGGGTTAGTACACGGAAATTTCTTGAAAATATCACCGGGCAGATATTTTTGATATTTTCACATAAATGAGTTCCTATGGATATATGAATTTTATCACGACCATATTTGGGACAATCGGGACTGAATCGGAGCAGATATAATATAGTTCGAGTTTTTGATGATTTCTCAAAGGGGTTAGTACACGGTAATTTCATGAAAGTTTCACCGGGAAGTTTTATTTTGATATTTTGACATAAATGGGTCCCTATGGATATATGAATTTGGTCACGATCATATTTGGGGCAGTCGGGACTGAATCGTAGCAGATATAATGAAGTTCGAGTTTTTGACGAATTCGCAAAGGGGTTTGTACACGGGAATTTCTTGAAATTATCCCTGGGCAGTTTCTTTTGATATCTTCACATAACTGGGTCCCTATGGATATATGAAATTGGTCACGACCATATTTGGGGTAGTCAGGACTGAATCGGAGTAGATATACTGAAGTTCGAGTTTTGACGAATTTTCAAAGAAGGGAATTTCTTGAAAATATCAGCGGGCAGATATTTTTGATATTTTCACATAAATGAGTTCCTATGGATATATGAATTTTGTCACGACCATATTTGAGGCAATCGGGACTGAATCAGAGCAGATATAATAAAGTTCGAGTTTTTGACGAATTCTCAAAGGAACGTACACGGGAATTTCAAGAAAATTTCACCGGGCAGTTTCTTTTGATATTTTCACATAAATGGGTCCCTATGGATATATGAATTTGGTGACGACCATATTTGGGGCAGTTGGAGCTGAATCGGAGCAGATATAATAAAGTTCGATTTTTTGACGAATTCTCAAAGGGGTTAGTACACAGGAATTTCTTTAAAATATCCCCGGGTAGATTATTTTGATATTTTCACATAAATGGGTTCTATGGATATATGAATTTGGTCACGACCATATTTGAGGCAGTCGGGACTGAATCGTAGCATATATAATGAAGTTCGAGTTTTTGACGAATTCTTAAAGGGGTTCGTACACGGGAATTTCTTGAAAATATCCCCGGGCAGTTTATTTTGATATTTTCACATAAATGGGTACCTATGGATATATGAATTACATCACGACCATATTTGGGGCAATCACGACTGAATCGGAGCAGATATAATGAAGTTCGAGTTTTGACGAATTCTCAAAGGGGTTAGTACACGGGAATTTCTTGAAAATATCCCCGGGCATATTCTTTGATATTTTCACATAAATTGGTTCCTATGGATATATGAATTTTGTCACGATCATATTTGGCGCAATCGAGACTGAATCAGAGCAGATATAATAAAGTTCGAGTTTTTGACGAATTCTCAAAGGGGTTAGTACACGGGAATTTCATGAAAATTTTACCGGGAAGTTTCTTTTGATATTTTCACATAAATGGATCCCTATGGATATATGAATTTGGTCACGGCCAAATTTGGGGCAATCAGGACTGAATCGTAGCAGATATAATGAAGTTCGAGTTTTTTACGAATTCTTAAAGGGGTTCGTACACGGGAATTTCTTGAAAATATCCCCGGACAGTTTATTTTGATATTTTCACATAAATGGGTACCTATGGATATATGAATTATGTCACGACTATATTTGGGGCAATCAGGACTGAATCGGAGCAGATATAATGAAATTCGAGTTTTGACGAATTCTCAAAGGGGTTAGTACACGAGAATTTCTTGAAAATATCCCCGGGCATATTCTTTTGATATTTTCACATAAATTGGTTCCTATGGATATATGAATTTTGTCACGATCATATTTGGCACAATCGAGACTGAATCAGAGCATATATAATGAAGTTCGAGTTTTTGACGAATTCTCAAAGGGGTTAGTACACGGGAATTTCATGAAAATTTCACCGGGAAGTTTCTTTTGATATTTTCACATAAATGGATCCCTATGGATATATGAATTTGGTCACGACCAAATTTGGGGCAATCAGGACTGAATCGTAGCAGATATAATGAAATTCGAGTTTTTGACGAATTCTCAAAGGGGTTAGTACACGGAAATTTCATGAAAATTTCACCGGGAAGTTTCTTTTGATATTTTCACATATATGGGTCTCTATGGATATACGAATTTGGTCACGACCATATTTGGGGCAGTCGGGACTGAATCGTAGCATATATAATGAAGTTCGAGTTTTTGACGAATTCTTAAAGAGGTTAGTACACGGAAATTTCTTGAAAATATCCCCGGGCAGTTTCTTTTGATATTTTCACATAAATGGGTACCTATGGATATATTAATTAGGTCACGACCATATTTGGGGCAGTTACGACTGAATCGGAGCAGATATAATGAAGTTCGAGTTTTGACGAATTCTCAAAGGGGTTAGTACACGGAAATTTCTTGAAAATATCACCGGGCAGATATTTTTGATATTTTCACATAAATGAGTTCCTATGGATATATGAATTTTATCACGACCATATTTGGGACAATCGGGACTGAATCGGAGCAGATATAATATAGTTCGAGTTTTTGATGATTTCTCAAAGGGGTTAGTACACGGTAATTTCATGAAAGTTTCACCGGGAAGTTTTATTTTGATATTTTGACATAAATGGGTCCCTATGGATATATGAATTTGGTCACGATCATATTTGGGGCAGTCGGGACTGAATCGTAGCAGATATAATGAAGTTCGAGTTTTTGACGAATTCGCAAAGGGGTTTGTACACGGGAATTTCTTGAAATTATCCCTGGGCAGTTTCTTTTGATATCTTCACATAACTGGGTCCCTATGGATATATGAAATTGGTCACGACCATATTTGGGGTAGTCAGGACTGAATCGGAGTAGATATACTGAAGTTCGAGTTTTGACGAATTTTCAAAGAAGGGAATTTCTTGAAAATATCAGCGGGCAGATATTTTTGATATTTTCACATAAATGAGTTCCTATGGATATATGAATTTTGTCACGACCATATTTGAGGCAATCGGGACTGAATCAGAGCAGATATAATAAAGTTCGAGTTTTTGACGAATTCTCAAAGGAACGTACACGGGAATTTCAAGAAAATTTCACCGGGCAGTTTCTTTTGATATTTTCACATAAATGGGTCCCTATGGATATATGAATTTGGTGACGACCATATTTGGGGCAGTTGGAGCTGAATCGGAGCAGATATAATAAAGTTCGATTTTTTGACGAATTCTCAAAGGGGTTAGTACACAGGAATTTCTTTAAAATATCCCCGGGTAGATTATTTTGATATTTTCACATAAATGGGTTCTATGGATATATGAATTTGGTCACGACCATATTTGAGGCAGTCGGGACTGAATCGTAGCATATATAATGAAGTTCGAGTTTTTGACGAATTCTTAAAGGGGTTCGTACACGGGAATTTCTTGAAAATATCCCCGGGCAGTTTATTTTGATATTTTCACATAAATGGGTACCTATGGATATATGAATTACATCACGACCATATTTGGGGCAATCACGACTGAATCGGAGCAGATATAATGAAGTTCGAGTTTTGACGAATTCTCAAAGGGGTTAGTACACGGGAATTTCTTGAAAATATCCCCGGGCATATTCTTTGATATTTTCACATAAATTGGTTCCTATGGATATATGAATTTTGTCACGATCATATTTGGCGCAATCGAGACTGAATCAGAGCAGATATAATAAAGTTCGAGTTTTTGACGAATTCTCAAAGGGGTTAGTACACGGGAATTTCATGAAAATTTTACCGGGAAGTTTCTTTTGATATTTTCACATAAATGGATCCCTATGGATATATGAATTTGGTCACGACCAAATTTGGGGCAATCAGGACTGAATCGTAGCAGATATAATGAAGTTCGAGTTTTTTACGAATTCTTAAAGGGGTTCGTACACGGGAATTTCTTGAAAATATCCCCGGACAGTTTATTTTGATATTTTCACATAAATGGGTACCTATGGATATATGAATTATGTCACGACTATATTTGGGGCAATCAGGACTGAATCGGAGCAGATATAATGAAATTCGAGTTTTGACGAATTCTCAAAGGGGTTAGTACACGAGAATTTCTTGAAAATATCCCCGGGCATATTCTTTTGATATTTTCACATAAATTGGTTCCTATGGATATATGAATTTTGTCACGATCATATTTGGCACAATCGAGACTGAATCAGAGCATATATAATGAAGTTCGAGTTTTTGACGAATTCTCAAAGGGGTTAGTACACGGGAATTTCATGAAAATTTCACCGGGAAGTTTCTTTTGATATTTTCACATAAATGGATCCCTATGGATATATGAATTTGGTCACGACCAAATTTGGGGCAATCAGGACTGAATCGTAGCAGATATAATGAAATTCGAGTTTTTGACGAATTCTCAAAGGGGTTAGTACACGGAAATTTCATGAAAATTTCACCGGGAAGTTTCTTTTGATATTTTCACATATATGGGTCTCTATGGATATACGAATTTGGTCACGACCATATTTGGGGCAGTCGGGACTGAATCGTAGCATATATAATGAAGTTCGAGTTTTTGACGAATTCTTAAAGAGGTTAGTACACGGAAATTTCTTGAAAATATCCCCGGGCAGTTTCTTTTGATATTTTCACATAAATGGGTACCTATGGATATATTAATTAGGTCACGACCATATTTGGGGCAGTTACGACTGAATCGGAGCAGATATAATGAAGTTCGAGTTTTGACGAATTCTCAAAGGGGTTAGTACACGGAAATTTCTTGAAAATATCACCGGGCAGATATTTTTGATATTTTCACATAAATGAGTTCCTATGGATATATGAATTTTATCACGACCATATTTGGGACAATCGGGACTGAATCGGAGCAGATATAATATAGTTCGAGTTTTTGACGATTTCTCAAAGGGGTTAGTACACGGGAACTTCATGAAAGTTTCACCGGGAAGTTTTATTTTGATATTTTGACATAAATGGGTCCCTATGGATATATGAATTTGGTCACGATCATATTTGGGGCAATCAGGACTGAATCGGAGCATATATAATGAAGTTCGAGTTTTTGACGAATTCTCAAAGGGGTTAGTACACGGGGATTTCATGAAAATTTCACCGAGCAGTTTCTTTTGATATTTTCACATAAATGGGTCCCTATGGATATATGAATTTGGTCACGACCATATTTGAGGCAGTCGGGACTGAATCGTAGCATATATAATGAAGTTCGAGTTTTTGACGAATTCTTAAAGGGGTTCGTACACGGGAATTTCTTGAAAATATCCCCGGGCAGTTTATTTTGATATTTTCACATAAATGGGTACCTATGGATATATGAATTACATCACGACCATATTTGGGGCAATCACGACTGAATCGGAGCAGATATAATGAAGTTCGAGTTTTGACGAATTCTCAAAGGGGTTCCTATGGATATATGAATTTTGTCACGATCATATTTAGCGCAATCGAGACTGAATCAGAGCAGATATAATGAAGTTCGAGTTTTTGACGAATTCTCAAAGGGGTTAGTACACGGGAATTTCATGAAAATTTCACCGGGAAGTTTCTTTTGATATTTTCACATAAATGGATCCCTATGGATATATGAATTTGGTCACGACCAAATTTGGGGCAATCAGGACTGAATCGTAGCAGATATAATGAAGTTTGAGTTTTTGACGAATTCTCAAAGGGGTTAGTACACGGCAATTTCATGAAAATTTCACCGGGAAGTTTCTTTTGATATTTTCACATATATGGGTCTCTATGGATATACGAATTTGGTCACGACCATATTTGGGGCAGTCGGGACTGAATCGTAGCATATATAATGAAGTTCGAGTTTTTGACGAATTCTTAAAGGGGTTAGTACACGGAAATTTCTTGAAAATATCCCCGGGCAGTTTCTTTTGATATTTTCACATAAATGGGTACCTATGGATATATTAATTAGGTCACGACCATATTTGGGGCAGTTACGACTGAATCGGAGCAGATATAATGAAGTTCGAGTTTTGACGAATTCTCAAAGGGGTTAGTACACGGAAATTTCTTGAAAATATCACCGGGCAGATATTTTTGATATTTTCACATAAATGAGTTCCTATGGATATATGAATTTTATCACGACCATATTTGGGACAATCGGGACTGAATCGGAGCAGATATAATATAGTTCGAGTTTTTGATGATTTCTCAAAGGGGTTAGTACACGGTAATTTCATGAAAGTTTCACCGGGAAGTTTTATTTTGATATTTTGACATAAATGGGTCCCTATGGATATATGAATTTGGTCACGATCATATTTGGGGCAGTCGGGACTGAATCGTAGCAGATATAATGAAGTTCGAGTTTTTGACGAATTCGCAAAGGGGTTTGTACACGGGAATTTCTTGAAATTATGCCTGGGCAGTTTCTTTTGATATCTTCACATAACTGGGTCCCTATGGATATATGAAATTGGTCACGACCATATTTGGGGCAGTCAGGACTGAATCGGAGTAGATATACTGAAGTTCGAGTTTTGACGAATTTTCAAAGAAGGGAATTTCTTGAAAATATCAGCGGGCAGATATTTTTGATATTTTCACATAAATGAGTTCCTATGGATATATGAATTTTGTCACGACCATATTTGAGGCAATCGGGACTGAATCAGAGCAGATATAATAAAGTTCGAGTTTTTGACGAATTCTCAAAGGAACGTACACGGGAATTTCAAGAAAATTTCACCGGGCAGTTTCTTTTGATATTTTCACATAAATGGGTCCCTATGGATATATGAATTTGGTGACGACCATATTTGGGGCAGTTGGAGCTGAATCGGAGCAGATATAATAAAGTTCGATTTTTTGACGAATTCTCAAAGGGGTTAGTACACGGGAATTTCTTTAAAATATCCCCGGGTAGATTATTTTGATATTTTCACATAAATGGGTTCTATGGATATATGAATTTGGTCACGACCATATTTGAGGCAGTCGGGACTGAATCGTAGCATATATAATGAAGTTCGAGTTTTTGACGAATTCTTAAAGGGGTTCGTACACGGGAATTTCTTGAAAATATCCCCGGGCAGTTTATTTTGATATTTTCACATAAATGGGTACCTATGGATATATGAATTACATCACGACCATATTTGGGGCAATCACGACTGAATCGGAGCAGATATAATGAAGTTCGAGTTTTGACGAATTCTCAAAGGGGTTAGTACACGGGAATTTCTTGAAAATATGCCCGGGCATATTCTTTTGATATTTTCACATAAATTGGTTCCTATGGATATATGAATTTTGTCACGATCATATTTGGCGCAATCGAGACTGAATCAGAGCAGATATAATAAAGTTCGAGTTTTTGACGAATTCTCAAAGGGGTTAGTACACGGGAATTTCATGAAAATTTTACCGGGAAGTTTCTTTTGATATTTTCACATAAATGGATCCCTATGGATATATGAATTTGGTCACGACCAAATTTGGGGCAATCAGGACTGAATCGTAGCAGATATAATGAAGTTCGAGTTTTTTACGAATTCTTAAAGGGGTTCGTACACGGGAATTTCTTGAAAATATCCCCGGACAGTTTATTTTGATATTTTCACATAAATGGGTACCTATGGATATATGAATTATGTCACGACTATATTTGGGGCAATCAGGACTGAATCGGAGCAGATATAATGAAATTCGAGTTTTGACGAATTCTCAAAGGGGTTAGTACACGAGAATTTCTTGAAAATATCCCCGGGCATATTCTTTTGATATTTTCACATAAATTGGTTCCTATGGATATATGAATTTTGTCACGATCATATTTGGCACAATCGAGACTGAATCAGAGCATATATAATGAAGTTCGAGTTTTTGACGAATTCTCAAAGGGGTTAGTACACGGGAATTTCATGAAAATTTCACCGGGAAGTTTCTTTTGATATTTTCACATAAATGGATCCCTATGGATATATGAATTTGGTCACGACCAAATTTGGGGCAATCAGGACTGAATCGTAGCAGATATAATGAAATTCGAGTTTTTGACGAATTCTCAAAGGGGTTAGTACACGGAAATTTCATGAAAATTTCACCGGGAAGTTTCTTTTGATATTTTCACATATATGGGTCTCTATGGATATACGAATTTGGTCACGACCATATTTGGGGCAGTCGGGACTGAATCGTAGCATATATAATGAAGTTCGAGTTTTTGACGAATTCTTATAGGGGTTAGTACACGGAAATTTCTTGAAAATATCCCCGGGCAGTTTCTTTTGATATTTTCACATAAATGGGTACCTATGGATATATTAATTAGGTCACGACCATATTTGGGGCAGTTACGACTGAATCGGAGCAGATATAATGAAGTTCGAGTTTTGATGAATTCTCAAAGGGGTTAGTACACGGAAATTTCTTGAAAATATCACCGGGCAGATATTTTTGATATTTTCACATAAATGAGTTCCTATGGATATATGAATTTTATCACGACCATATTTGGGACAATCGGGACTGAATCGGAGCAGATATAATATAGTTCGAGTTTTTGATGATTTCTCAAAGGGGTTAGTACACGGTAATTTCATGAAAGTTTCACCGGGAAGTTTTATTTTGATATTTTGACATAAATGGGTCCCTATGGATATATGAATTTGGTCACGATCATATTTGGGGCAGTCGGGACTGAATCGTAGCAGATATAATGAAGTTCGAGTTTTTGACGAATTCGCAAAGGGGTTTGTACACGGGAATTTCTTGAAATTATGCCTGGGCAGTTTCTTTTGATATCTTCACATAACTGGGTCCCTATGGATATATGAAATTGGTCACGACCATATTTGGGGCAGTCAGGACTGAATCGGAGTAGATATACTGAAGTTCGAGTTTTGACGAATTTTCAAAGAAGGGAATTTCTTGAAAATATCAGCGGGCAGATATTTTTGATATTTTCACATAAATGAGTTCCTATGGATATATGAATTTTGTCACGACCATATTTGAGGCAATCGGGACTGAATCAGAGCAGATATAATAAAGTTCGAGTTTTTGACGAATTCTCAAAGGAACGTACACGGGAATTTCAAGAAAATTTCACCGGGCAGTTTCTTTTGATATTTTCACATAAATGGGTCCCTATGGATATATGAATTTGGTGACGACCATATTTGGGGCAGTTGGAGCTGAATCGGAGCAGATATAATAAAGTTCGATTTTTTGACGAATTCTCAAAGGGGTTAGTACACGGGAATTTCTTTAAAATATCCCCGGGTAGATTATTTTGATATTTTCACATAAATGGGTTCTATGGATATATGAATTTGGTCACGACCATATTTGAGGCAGTCGGGACTGAATCGTAGCATATATAATGAAGTTCGAGTTTTTGACGAATTCTTAAAGGGGTTCGTACACGGGAATTTCTTGAAAATATCCCCGGGCAGTTTATTTTGATATTTTCACATAAATGGGTACCTATGGATATATGAATTACATCACGACCATATTTGGGGCAATCACGACTGAATCGGAGCAGATATAATGAAGTTCGAGTTTTGACGAATTCTCAAAGGGGTTAGTACACGGGAATTTCTTGAAAATATGCCCGGGCATATTCTTTTGATATTTTCACATAAATTGGTTCCTATGGATATATGAATTTTGTCACGATCATATTTGGCGCAATCGAGACTGAATCAGAGCAGATATAATAAAGTTCGAGTTTTTGACGAATTCTCAAAGGGGTTAGTACACGGGAATTTCATGAAAATTTTACCGGGAAGTTTCTTTTGATATTTTCACATAAATGGATCCCTATGGATATATGAATTTGGTCACGACCAAATTTGGGGCAATCAGGACTGAATCGTAGCAGATATAATGAAGTTCGAGTTTTTTACGAATTCTTAAAGGGGTTCGTACACGGGAATTTCTTGAAAATATCCCCGGACAGTTTATTTTGATATTTTCACATAAATGGGTACCTATGGATATATGAATTATGTCACGACTATATTTGGGGCAATCAGGACTGAATCGGAGCAGATATAATGAAATTCGAGTTTTGACGAATTCTCAAAGGGGTTAGTACACGAGAATTTCTTGAAAATATCCCCGGGCATATTCTTTTGATATTTTCACATAAATTGGTTCCTATGGATATATGAATTTTGTCACGATCATATTTGGCACAATCGAGACTGAATCAGAGCATATATAATGAAGTTCGAGTTTTTGACGAATTCTCAAAGGGGTTAGTACACGGGAATTTCATGAAAATTTCACCGGGAAGTTTCTTTTGATATTTTCACATAAATGGATCCCTATGGATATATGAATTTGGTCACGACCAAATTTGGGGCAATCAGGACTGAATCGTAGCAGATATAATGAAATTCGAGTTTTTGACGAATTCTCAAAGGGGTTAGTACACGGAAATTTCATGAAAATTTCACCGGGAAGTTTCTTTTGATATTTTCACATATATGGGTCTCTATGGATATACGAATTTGGTCACGACCATATTTGGGGCAGTCGGGACTGAATCGTAGCATATATAATGAAGTTCGAGTTTTTGACGAATTCTTATAGGGGTTAGTACACGGAAATTTCTTGAAAATATCCCCGGGCAGTTTCTTTTGATATTTTCACATAAATGGGTACCTATGGATATATTAATTAGGTCACGACCATATTTGGGGCAGTTACGACTGAATCGGAGCAGATATAATGAAGTTCGAGTTTTGATGAATTCTCAAAGGGGTTAGTACACGGAAATTTCTTGAAAATATCACCGGGCAGATATTTTTGATATTTTCACATAAATGAGTTCCTATGGATATATGAATTTTATCACGACCATATTTGGGACAATCGGGACTGAATCGGAGCAGATATAATATAGTTCGAGTTTTTGATGATTTCTCAAAGGGGTTAGTACACGGTAATTTCATGAAAGTTTCACCGGGAAGTTTTATTTTGATATTTTGACATAAATGGGTCCCTATGGATATATGAATTTGGTCACGATCATATTTGGGGCAGTCGGGACTGAATCGTAGCAGATATAATGAAGTTCGAGTTTTTGACGAATTCGCAAAGGGGTTTGTACACGGGAATTTCTTGAAATTATGCCTGGGCAGTTTCTTTTGATATCTTCACATAACTGGGTCCCTATGGATATATGAAATTGGTCACGACCATATTTGGGGCAGTCAGGACTGAATCGGAGTAGATATACTGAAGTTCGAGTTTTGACGAATTTTCAAAGAAGGGAATTTCTTGAAAATATCAGCGGGCAGATATTTTTGATATTTTCACATAAATGAGTTCCTATGGATATATGAATTTTGTCACGACCATATTTGAGGCAATCGGGACTGAATCAGAGCAGATATAATAAAGTTCGAGTTTTTGACGAATTCTCAAAGGAACGTACACGGGAATTTCAAGAAAATTTCACCGGGCAGTTTCTTTTGATATTTTCACATAAATGGGTCCCTATGGATATATGAATTTGGTGACGACCATATTTGGGGCAGTTGGAGCTGAATCGGAGCAGATATAATAAAGTTCGATTTTTTAACGAATTCTCAAAGGGGTTAGTACACGGGAATTTCTTTAAAATATCCCCGGGTAGATTATTTTGATATTTTCACATAAATGGGTTCTATGGATATATGAATTTGGTCACGACCATATTTGAGGCAGTCGGGACTGAATCGTAGCATATATAATGAAGTTCGAGTTTTTGACGAATTCTTAAAGGGGTTCGTACACGGGAATTTCTTGAAAATATCCCCGGGCAGTTTATTTTGATATTTTCACATAAATGGGTACCTATGGATATATGAATTACATCACGACCATATTTGGGGCAATCACGACTGAATCGGAGCAGATATAATGAAGTTCGAGTTTTGACGAATTCTCAAAGGGGTTAGTACACGGGAATTTCTTGAAAATATGCCCGGGCATATTCTTTTGATATTTTCACATAAATTGGTTCCTATGGATATATGAATTTTGTCACGATCATATTTGGCGCAATCGAGACTGAATCAGAGCAGATATAATAAAGTTCGAGTTTTTGACGAATTCTCAAAGGGGTTAGTACACGGGAATTTCATGAAAATTTTACCGGGAAGTTTCTTTTGATATTTTCACATAAATGGATCCCTATGGATATATGAATTTGGTCACGACCAAATTTGGGGCAATCAGGACTGAATCGTAGCAGATATAATGAAGTTCGAGTTTTTTACGAATTCTTAAAGGGGTTCGTACACGGGAATTTCTTGAAAATATCCCCGGACAGTTTATTTTGATATTTTCACATAAATGGGTACCTATGGATATATGAATTATGTCACGACTATATTTGGGGCAATCAGGACTGAATCGGAGCAGATATAATGAAATTCGAGTTTTGACGAATTCTCAAAGGGGTTAGTACACGAGAATTTCTTGAAAATATCCCCGGGCATATTCTTTTGATATTTTCACATAAATTGGTTCCTATGGATATATGAATTTTGTCACGATCATATTTGGCACAATCGAGACTGAATCAGAGCATATATAATGAAGTTCGAGTTTTTGACGAATTCTCAAAGGGGTTAGTACACGGGAATTTCATGAAAATTTCACCGGGAAGTTTCTTTTGATATTTTCACATAAATGGATCCCTATGGATATATGAATTTTGTCACGATCATATTTGGCACAATCGAGACTGAATCAGAGCATATATAATGAAGTTCGAGTTTTTGACGAATTCTCAAAGGGGTTAGTACACGGGAATTTCATGAAAATTTCACCGGGAAGTTTCTTTTGATATTTTCACATAAATGGATCCCTATGGATATATGAATTTGGTCACGACCAAATTTGGGGCAATCAGGACTGAATCGTAGCAGATATAATGAAATTCGAGTTTTTGACGAATTCTCAAAGGGGTTAGTACACGGAAATTTCATGAAAATTTCACCGGGAAGTTTCTTTTGATATTTTCACATATATGGGTCTCTATGGATATACGAATTTGGTCACGACCATATTTGGGGCAGTCGGGACTGAATCGTAGCATATATAATGAAGTTCGAGTTTTTGACGAATTCTTATAGGGGTTAGTACACGGAAATTTCTTGAAAATATCCCCGGGCAGTTTCTTTTGATATTTTCACATAAATGGGTACCTATGGATATATTAATTAGGTCACGACCATATTTGGGGCAGTTACGACTGAATCGGAGCAGATATAATGAAGTTCGAGTTTTGATGAATTCTCAAAGGGGTTAGTACACGGAAATTTCTTGAAAATATCACCGGGCAGATATTTTTGATATTTTCACATAAATGAGTTCCTATGGATATATGAATTTTATCACGACCATATTTGGGACAATCGGGACTGAATCGGAGCAGATATAATATAGTTCGAGTTTTTGACGATTTCTCAAAGGGGTTAGTACACGGGAACTTCATGAAAGTTTCACCGGGAAGTTTTATTTTGATATTTTGACATAAATGGGTCCCTATGGATATATGAATTTGGTGACGATCATATTTGGGGCAATCAGGACTGAATCGGAGCATATATAATGAAGTTCGAGTTTTTGACGAATTCTCAAAGGGGTTAGTACACGGGGATTTCATGAAAATTTCACCGAGCAGTTTCTTTTGATATTTTCACATAAATGGGTCCCTATGGATATATGAATTTGGTCACGACCATATTTGAGGCAGTCGGGACTGAATCGTAGCATATATAATGAAGTTCGAGTTTTTGACGAATTCTTAAAGGGGTTCGTACACGGGAATTTCTTGAAAATATCCCCGGGCAGTTTATTTTGATATTTTCACATAAATGGGTACCTATGGATATATGAATTACATCACGACCATATTTGGGGCAATCACGACTGAATCGGAGCAGATATAATGAAGTTCGAGTTTTGACGAATTCTCAAAGGGGTTCCTATGGATATATGAATTTTGTCACGATCATATTTAGCGCAATCGAGACTGTATCAGAGCAGATATAATAAAGTTCGAGTTTTTGACGAATTCTCAAAGGGGTTAGTACACGGGAATTTCATGAAAATTTCACCGGGAAGTTTCTTTTGATATTTTCACATAAATGGATCCCTATGGATATATGAATTTGGTCACGACCAAATTTGGGGCAATCAGGACTGAATCGTAGCAGATATAATGAAGTTCGAGTTTTTGACGAATTCTCAAAGGGGTTAGTACACGGCAATTTCATGAAAATTTCACCGGGAAGTTTCTTTTGATATTTTCACATATATGGGTCTCTATGGATATACGAATTTGGTCACGACCATATTTGGGGCAGTCGGGACTGAATCGTAGCATATATAATGAAGTTCGAGTTTTTGACGAATTCTTAAAGGGGTTAGTACACGGAAATTTCTTGAAAATATCCCCGGGCAGTTTCTTTTGATATTTTCACATAAATGGGTACCTATGGATATATTAATTAGGTCACGACCATATTTGGGGCAGTTACGACTGAATCGGAGCGGATATAATGAAGTTCGAGTTTTGACGAATTCTCAAAGGGGTTAGTACACGGAAATTTCTTGAAAATATCACCGGGCAGATATTTTTGATATTTTCACATAAATGAGTTCCTATGGATATATGAATTTTATCACGACCATATTTGGGACAATCGGGACTGAATCGGAGCAGATATAATATAGTTCGAGTTTTTGATGATTTCTCAAAGGGGTTAGTACACGGTAATTTCATGAAAGTTTCACCGGGAAGTTTTATTTTGATATTTTGACATAAATGGGTCCCTATGGATATATGAATTTGGTCACGATCATATTTGGGGCAGTCGGGACTGAATCGTAGCAGATATAATGAAGTTCGAGTTTTTGACGAATTCGCAAAGGGGTTTGTACACGGGAATTTCTTGAAATTATCCCTGGGCAGTTTCTTTTGATATCTTCACATAACTGGGTCCCTATGGATATATGAAATTGGTCACGACCATATTTGGGGTAGTCAGGACTGAATCGGAGTAGATATACTGAAGTTCGAGTTTTGACGAATTTTCAAAGAAGGGAATTTCTTGAAAATATCAGCGGGCAGATATTTTTGATATTTTCACATAAATGAGTTCCTATGGATATATGAATTTTGTCACGACCATATTTGAGGCAATCGGGACTGAATCAGAGCAGATATAATAAAGTTCGAGTTTTTGACGAATTCTCAAAGGAACGTACACGGGAATTTCAAGAAAATTTCACCGGGCAGTTTCTTTTGATATTTTCACATAAATGGGTCCCTATGGATATATGAATTCGGTGACGACCATATTTGGGGCAGTTGGAGCTGAATCGGAGCAGATATAATAAAGTTCGATTTTTTGACGAATTCTCAAAGGGGTTAGTACACGGGAATTTCTTTAAAATATCCCCGGGCAGATTCTTTTGATATTTTCACATAAATGGGTACCTATGGATATATGAATTAGGTCATAACCATATTTGGGGCAGTGAGGACTGAATCGTAGCAGATATAATGAATTTCGAGTTTTTGACGAATTCTCAAAGGGGTTAGTACACGGGAATTTCATGAAAATTTGACCGGGCTGTTTGTTTTGATATTTTCACATAAATGGGTCCCTATGGATATATGAATTTGGTCACGATCATATTTGGGGCAGTCGTGACTGAATCGTAACTGATATAATGATGTTCGAGTTTTTCACGAATTCTCAAAGGGGTTAGTAAACGGGAATTTCTTGAAAATATCCCTGGGCAGTTTTTTTTGATATTTCCACATAATAGGTCCCTATGGATATATGAATTTGGTCACGACCATATTTGGGGCAGTTGGGACTGAATAAGAGCAGATATAATAAAGTTCGATTTTTTGACGAATTCTTAAAGGGGTTAGTACACGGGAATTTCTTTAAAATATCCCCGGGTAGATTCTTTTGATATTTTCACATAAATGGGTTCCTATGGATATATGAATTTTTTCACGAGCATATTTGGGGTAATCGGGATTGAATCGGAGCATATATAATGAAGTTCGAGTTTTTGACGAATTCTCAAAGGGGTTAGTACACGGGAATTTCATGAAAATTTCACCGAGCAGTTTCTTTTGATATTTTGACATAAATGGGTCCCTATGGATATATGAATTTAGTCACGACCATATTTGAGGCAGTCGGGACTGAATCGTAGCATATATAATGAAGTTCGAGTTTTTGACGAATTCTTAAAGGGGTTAGTACACGGGAATTTCTTGAAAATATCCCCGGGCAGTTTATTTTGATATTTTCACATAAATGGGTACCTATGGATATATGAATTACGTCACGACCATATTTGGGGCAATCAGTACTGAATCGGAGCAGATATAATGAAGTTCGAGTTTTGACGAATTCTCAAAGGGGTTAGTATACGGGAATTTCTTGAAAATATCCCCGGGCATATTCTTTTGATATTTTCACATAAATTGGTTCCTATGGATATATGAATTTTGTCATGATCATATTTGGTGCAATCGAGACTGAATCAGAGCAGATATAATGAAGTTCGAGTTTTTGACGAATTCTCAAAGGGGTTAGTACACGGGAATTTCATGAAAATTTCACCGGGAAGTTTCTTTTGATATTTTCACATAAATGGATCCCAATGGACATATGAATTTGGTCACGACCAAATTTGGGGCAATCAGGACTGAATCGTAGCAGATATAATGAAGTTCGAGTTTTTGACGAATTCTCAAAGTGGTTAGTACACGGGAATTTCATGAAAATTTGACCAGGAAATTTCTTTTGATATTTTCACATAAATGGGTCTCTATGGATATATGAATTTAGTCACGACCATATTTGGGGCAGTGGGGACTGAATCGTAGCTGATATAATGAAGTTCGAGTTTTTAACGAATTCTCAAAGGGGTTAGTACACGGGAATTTCTTGGAAATATCCCTGGGCAGTTTATTTTGATATTTCCACATAAATAGGTCCCTATGGATATATGAATCTGGCCACGACTATATTTGGGGTAGTCGGGACTGAATCGTAACAGATATAATGAAGTTCGATTTTTTGCCGAATTCTCAAAGGGGTTAGTACACGGGAATTTCTTGAAAATATCCCCGGGCAGATTCTTTAGATATTTTCACATAAATGGGTTCCTATGGATATATGAATTTTGTCACGATCATATTTGGCGCAATCGAGACTGAATCGGAGCAGATATAATGAAGTTCGAGTTTTTGACGAATTCTCAAAGGGGTTAGTACATGGGAATTTCATGAAAATTTCACCGGGAAGTTTCTTTTTATATTTTCACATAAATGGATCCCTATGGATATATGAATTTGGTCACGACCATATTTGGGGCAATCAGGACTGAATCGTAGCAGATATAATGAAGTTCGAGTTTTTGACGAATTCTCAAAGTGGTTATTACACGGAAATTTCTTGAAAATATCCCCGGGCAGTTTCTTTTCATATTTTCACATAAATGGGTACCTATGGATATATGAATTAGGTCACGACCATATTTGGGGCAGTCAGGACTGAATCGGAGCAGATATAATGAAGTTCGAGTTTTGACGAATTCTCAAAAGGGTTAGTACACGGGAATTTCTTGAAAATATCCCTGGGCAGATTCTTTTGATATTTTCACATAAATGGGTTCCTATGGATATATGAATTTTGTCACGATCATGTTTGGCGCAATCGAGACTGAATCGGATCAGATATAATGAAGTTCGAGTTTTTGACGAATTCTCAAAGGGGTTAGTACACGGCAATTTCATGAAAATTTCACCGGGAAGTTTCTTTTGATATTTTCACATATATGGGTCTCTATGGATATACGAATTTGGTCACGACCATATTTGGGGCAGTCGGGACTGAATCGTAGCATATATAATGAAGTTCGAGTTTTTGACGAATTCTTAAAGGGGTTAGTACACGGAAATTTCTTGAAAATATCCCCGGGCAGTTTCTTTTGATATTTTCACATAAATGGGTACCTATGGATATATTAATTAGGTCACGACCATATTTGGGGCAGTTACGACTGAATCGGAGCAGATATAATGAAGTTCGAGTTTTGACGAATTCTCAAAGGGGTTAGTACACGGAAATTTCTTGAAAATATCACCGGGCAGATATTTTTGATATTTTCACATAAATGAGTTCCTATGGATATATGAATTTTATCACGACCATATTTGGGACAATCGGGACTGAATCGGAGCAGATATAATATAGTTCGAGTTTTTGATGATTTCTCAAAGGGGTTAGTACACGGTAATTTCATGAAAGTTTCACCGGGAAGTTTTATTTTGATATTTTGACATAAATGGGTCCCTATGGATATATGAATTTGGTCACGATCATATTTGGGGCAGTCGGGACTGAATCGTAGCAGATATAATGAAGTTCGAGTTTTTGACGAATTCGCAAAGGGGTTTGTACACGGGAATTTCTTGAAATTATCCCTGGGCAGTTTCTTTTGATATCTTCACATAACTGGGTCCCTATGGATATATGAAATTGGTCACGACCATATTTGGGGTAGTCAGGACTGAATCGGAGTAGATATACTGAAGTTCGAGTTTTGACGAATTTTCAAAGAAGGGAATTTCTTGAAAATATCAGCGGGCAGATATTTTTGATATTTTCACATAAATGAGTTCCTATGGATATATGAATTTTGTCACGACCATATTTGAGGCAATCGGGACTGAATCAGAGCAGATATAATAAAGTTCGAGTTTTTGACGAATTCTCAAAGGAACGTACACGGGAATTTCAAGAAAATTTCACCGGGCAGTTTCTTTTGATATTTTCACATAAATGGGTCCCTATGGATATATGAATTTGGTGACGACCATATTTGGGGCAGTTGGAGCTGAATCGGAGCAGATATAATAAAGTTTGATTTTTTGACGAATTCTCAAAGGGGTTAGTACACGGGAATTTCTTTAAAATATCCCCGGGCAGATTCTTTTGATATTTTCACATAAATGGGTACCTATGGATATATGAATTAGGTCACAACCATATTTGGGGCAGTGAGGACTGAATCGTAGCAGATATAATGAAGTTCGAGTTTTTGACGAATTCTCAAAGGGGTTAGTACACGGGAATTTCATGAAAATTTGACCGGGCTGTTTGTTTTGATATTTTCACATAAATGGGTCCCTATGGATATATGAATTTGGTCACGACCATATTTGGGGCAGTCGTGACTGAATCGTAACTGATATAATGATGTTCGAGTTTTTCACGAATTCTCAAAGGGGTTAGTAAACGGGAATTTCTTGAAAATATCCCTGGGCAGTTTTTTTTGATATTTCCACATAATAGGTCCCTATGGATATATGAATTTGGTCATGACCATATTTGGGGCAGTTGGGACTGAATAAGAGCAGATACAATAAAGTTCGATTTTTTGACGAATTCTTAAAGGGGTTAGTACACGGGAATTTCTTTAAAATATCCCCGGGTAGATTCTTTTGATATTTTCACATAAATGGGTTCCTATGGATATATGAATTTTTTCACGAGCATATTTGGGGTAATCGGGATTGAATCGGAGCATATATAATGAAGTTCGAGTTTTTGACGAATTCTCAAAGGGGTTAGTACACGGGAATTTCATGAAAATTTCACCGAGCAGTTTCTTTTGATATTTTGACATAAATGGGTCCCTATGGATATATGAATTTAGTCACGACCATATTTGAGGCAGTCGGGACTGAATCGTAGCATATATAATGAAGTTCGAGTTTTTGACGAATTCTTAAAGGGGTTAGTACACGGGAATTTCTTGAAAATATCCCCGGGCATTTTATTTTGATATTTTCACATAAATGGGTACCTATGGATATATGAATTACGTCACGACCATATTTGGGGCAATCAGTACTGAATCGGAGCAGATATAATGAAGTTCGAGTTTTGACGAATTCTCAAAGGGGTTAGTACACGGGAATTTCTTGAAAATATCCCCGGGCATATTCTTTTGATATTTTCACATAAATTGGTTCCTATGGATATATGAATTTTGTCATGATCATATTTGGTGCAATCGAGACTGAATCAGAGCAGATATAATGAAGTTCGAGTTTTTGACGAATTCTCAAAGGGGTTAGTACACGGGAATTTCATGAAAATTTCACCGGGAAGTTTCTTTTGATATTTTCACATAAATGGATCCCAATGGACATATGAATTTGGTCACGACCAAATTTGGGGCAATCAGGACTGAATCGTAGCAGATATAATGAAGTTCGAGTTTTTGACGAATTCTCAAAGGGGTTAGTACACGGGAATTTCATGAAAATTTGACCAGGAAATTTCTTTTGATATTTTCACATAAATGGGTCTCTATGGATATATGAATTTAGTCACGACCATATTTGGGGCAGTGGGGACTGAATCGTAGCTGATATAATGAAGTTCGAGTTTTTAACGAATTCTCAAAGGGGTTAGTACACGGGAATTTCTTGGAAATATCCCTGGGCAGTTTATTTTGATATTTCCACATAAATAGGTCCCTATGGATATATGAATCTGGTCACGACTATATTTGGGGTAGTCGGGACTGAATCGTAACAGATATAATGAAGTTCGATTTTTTGCCGAATTCTCAAAGGGGTTAGTACACGGGAATTTCTTGAAAATATCCCCGGGCAGATTCTTTAGATATTTTCACATAAATGGGTTCCTATGGATATATGAATTTTGTCACGATCATATTTGGCGCAATCGAGACTGAATCGGAGCAGATATAATGAAGTTCGAGTTTTTGACGAATTCTCAAAGGGGTTAGTACATGGGAATTTCATGAAAATTTCACCGGGAAGTTTCTTTTTATATTTTCACATAAATGGATCCCTATGGATATATGAATTTGGTCACGACCATATTTGGGGCAATCAGGACTGAATCGTAGCAGATATAATGAAGTTCGAGTTTTTGACGAATTCTCAAAGTGGTTATTACACGGAAATTTCTTGAAAATATCCCCGGGCAGTTTCTTTTCATATTTTCACATAAATGGGTACCTATGGATATATGAATTAGGTCACGACCATATTTGGGGCAGTCAGGACTGAATCGGAGCAGATATAATGAAGTTCGAGTTTTGACGAATTCTCAAAAGGGTTAGTACACGGGAATTTCTTGAAAATATCCCTGGGCAGATTCTTTTGATATTTTCACATAAATGGGTTCCTATGGATATATGAATTTTGTCACGATCATGTTTGGCGCAATCGAGACTGAATCGGATCAGATATAATGAAGTTCGAGTTTTTGACGAATTCTCAAAGGGGTTAGTACACGGGAATTTTATGAAAATTTGACCGGGCAGTTTCTTTTGATATTTTCACATAAATGGGTCCCTATGGATATATGTATTTGGTCACGACCATATTTGGGGCAGTTGGGACTAAATCGTAGCTGATATAATGATGTTCGAGTTTTTCTCGAATTCTCAATGGTGTTAGTACACGGGAATTTCTTGAAAATATCCCTGGGCAGTTTCTTTTGATATTTCCACATAAATAAGTCCCTATGGATATATGAATTTGGTCACGACCATATTTGGGGCAGTTGGGACTGAATAAGAGCAGATATAATAAAGTTCGATTTTTTGACGAATTCTGAAAGGGGTTAGTACACGGGAATTTCTTTAAAATTTCCCCGGGTAGATTATTTTGATATTTTCACATAAATGGGTTCTATGGATATATGAATTTGGTCACGACCATATTTGAGGCAGTCGGGACTGAATCGTAGCATATATAATGAAGTTCGAGTTTTTGACGAATTCTTAAAGGGGTACGTACACGGGAATTTCTTGAAAATATCCCCGGGCAGTTTATTTTGATATTTTCACATAAATGGGTACCTATGGATATATGAATTACATCACGACCATATTTGGGGCAATCACGACTGAATCGGAGCAGATATAATGAAGTTCGAGTTTTGACGAATTCTCAAAGGGGTTAGTACACGGGAATTTCTAGAAAATATCCCCGGGCATATTCTTTTGATATTTTCACATAAATTGGTTCCTATGGATATATGAATTTTGTCATGATCATATTTGGTGCAATCGAGACTGAATCAGAGCAGATATAATGAAGTTCGAGTTTTTGACGAATTCTCAAAGGGGTTAGTACACGGGAATTTCATGAAAATTTCACCGGGAAGTTTCTTTTGATATTTTCACATAAATGGATCCCAATGGACATATGAATTTGGTCACGACCAAATTTGGGGCAATCAGGACTGAATCGTAGCAGATATAATGAAGTTCGAGTTTTTGACGAATTCTCAAAGGGGTTAGTACACGGGAATTTCATGAAAATTTGACCAGGAAATTTCTTTTGATATTTTCACATAAATGGGTCTCTATGGATATATGAATTTAGTCACGACCATATTTGGGGCAGTGGGGACTGAATCGTAGCTGATATAATGAAGTTCGAGTTTTTAACGAATTCTCAAAGGGGTTAGTACACGGGAATTTCTTGGAAATATCCCTGGGCAGTTTATTTTGATATTTCCACATAAATAGGTCCCTATGGATATATGAATCTGGTCACGACTATATTTGGGGTAGTCGGGACTGAATCGTATCGTAACAGATATAATGAAGTTCGATTTTTTGCCGAATTCTCAAAGGGTTTAGTACACGGGAATTTCTTGAAAATATCCCCGGGCAGATTCTTTAGATATTTTCACATAAATGGGTTCCTATGGATATATGAATTTTGTCACGATCATATTTGGCGCAATCGAGACTGAATCGGAGCAGATATAATGAAGTTCGAGTTTTTGACGAATTCTCAAAGGGGTTAGTACATGGGAATTTCATGAAAATTTCACCGGGAAGTTTCTTTTTATATTTTCACATAAATGGATCCCTATGGATATATGAATTTGGTCACGACCATATTTGGGGCAATCAGGACTGAATCGTAGCAGATATAATGAAGTTCGAGTTTTTGACGAATTCTCAAAGTGGTTATTACACGGAAATTTCTTGAAAATATCCCCGGGCAGTTTCTTTTCATATTTTCACATAAATGGGTACCTATGGATATATGAATTAGGTCACGACCATATTTGGGGCAGTCAGGACTGAATCGGAGCAGATATAATGAAGTTCGAGTTTTGACGAATTCTCAAAAGGGTTAGTACACGGGAATTTCTTGAAAATATCCCTGGGCAGATTCTTTTGATATTTTCACATAAATGGGTTCCTATGGATATATGAATTTTGTCACGATCATGTTTGGCGCAATCGAGACTGAATCGGATCAGATATAATGAAGTTCGAGTTTTTGACGAATTCTCAAAGGGGTTAGTACACGGGAATTTTATGAAAATTTGACCGGGCAGTTTCTTTTGATATTTTCACATAAATGGGTCCCTATGGATATATGTATTTGGTCACGACCATATTTGGGGCAGTTGGGACTAAATCGTAGCTGATATAATGATGTTCGAGTTTTTCTCGAATTCTCAATGGTGTTAGTACACGGGAATTTCTTGAAAATATCCCTGGGCAGTTTCTTTTGATATTTCCACATAAATAAGTCCCTATGGATATATGAATTTGGTCACGACCATATTTGGGGCAGTTGGGACTGAATAAGAGCAGATATAATAAAGTTCGATTTTTTGACGAATTCTGAAAGGGGTTAGTACACGGGAATTTCTTTAAAATTTCCCCGGGTAGATTATTTTGATATTTTCACATAAATGGGTTCTATGGATATATGAATTTGGTCACGACCATATTTGAGGCAGTCGGGACTGAATCGTAGCATATATAATGAAGTTCGAGTTTTTGACGAATTCTTAAAGGGGTACGTACACGGGAATTTCTTGAAAATATCCCCGGGCAGTTTATTTTGATATTTTCACATAAATGGGTACCTATGGATATATGAATTACATCACGACCATATTTGGGGCAATCACGACTGAATCGGAGCAGATATAATGAAGTTCGAGTTTTGACGAATTCTCAAAGGGGTTAGTACACGGGAATTTCTAGAAAATATCTGATAAGTGGTATTTATACACACTTATAGGCCTTCATTTCCACTTAAATTGGTTGATTGTACTTAAGTGTGTAGTGTCTTTTGATGTGTTTTTATTGTTTTTCTGTGCAGGTCACGAGTTGAGGTGATGAAGTGATTTTCTATCATTTTAGGTTGGTTTTGGTGCATTATTTGCGAGAATAGAGAATTGTGGATTCACCGAGACTTGGGATTTTGTGGGTATATCTTCTACAAACCCTCACGAGAACACACTCGTCCACTAGAGCTATCTAGGGGTTTAAAGGGCTTGTTGCATATGCTAAATGCAACCGTGATCACCTACGGAAGTGGTACTAGGAATGAGGAAGGACATGCACGCGAGAACGGGCTGAAAAACAAAGAATCAAGGCTGTCATCACAGACAGTAGCGCGCCCGCGCTAACCTGTAGCGCGCCCGCGCTACAGCCTGCATCACTAGCGCGCCCGCGCTAGTGTAGCGCGGTGGCGCTCCGCAGAAACTCCCCGGGCCGATTTTTACAGCTTTTCTGATGGATTTTCGCAGCGGTCGAGGCCCGGTTGACGTAGTCAATGCATTTTTATTTCTCGTGTGTAAAAACCCTAGCCTCATAGTCGTAGTTTTTTGAGTAGAGAACAATATCATAATCATAGTTTTAGTTTTATTCGAAGCACATTATCAGTTTGTATTAGATCGTTCTTTGCGAGGAAGTGACAGTTTCGAGCAAGATCGTGAACATCAAATCTGTAACGTGTGATCCTTATTAGTATTAATTCAAGCATTTTATTCTATTTAATTCTCGTCTTTTCTTTATCATGCTTTCATTAGAACCCATGATGTCGATTAGTTCGATTATGAACTAACCGCCTTCATGGGATTCTAATGGATTTATCGATGTAGTCTAGTAACGATTATAATTACGTGATTTTGTGACATATGTTGATTGCTTTGCATGAGCCGTGCTTATTCTTCTTAGAAGCGTAGCTAACTTCTAAGCTGTGTGTTAATTCTTTCTGAAGCGAGAGTGGATGATTGAATTTAGAACTATGCCATGTAAACATAGGATTATGTGAATGAAACATAATTTGTGGTATACTTGAACTATTTTTATCACCCTGTGTAATCACGATAGACGACTTGCTATTAAACCTCTCTGCTTACACTACCGCTATAGAGATATAGGGTCTGAGCTTTGTTGGTGTCCATGAGATTTCTGTCTTAATTGTGGATTTTGATTGGTATGATATGTGTGCAACGAGAGTTGGCATGTATTACTTCCGTGTTGTCTGATTAGGATCAACAGTCGCATGTTAATCAGTAATTTCAATTCTAGATGAATTCGATAATGAAGTTAGAATCCCGTGTGTGTTTTCCTATTCTGAATTTGATTAGTAATTTTAATTATTAGTATAAAAGAACCCAATCCTTGCTAATTGTCTTAGCAGTGATAATTGATCATACATTGTTGCATAGGTGCGTATTCTTAATTCACCAGTCTCTGTGGGATCGAACTTAATATATTACTTGTGATCACGTGCGCTTGCGTGTAGTGTAGATTTCACCGAACAAGTTTTTGGCGCCGCTGCCGGGGACTCGGTGTTAATTAATTAGTTTATGCACTTGTCATCAGTGTGCATTAAAATTCACTGACTAGGATTCTATTCTCTTCTCACTTTTCTTCTTTTCTTTATTTCAGGTACTTGGATCGCGTTTTTACTAACGAGTTTTCGAACCCGTAAGAAGCAATGGATTCATCTTTTTCTTCTGATTCTGAAACAATGGATTATGCTAGGACAGCAGTTGGTGAGGCATCCCGTGAATTTTCTCGTTTGAAAATCAATGATAATCAGGCTGACACAATTGAACCAGCAATATCCGCCAGTGGCATTCGTATCAAGCCATCAATCATTCTCAAGCTGCAAGATACCATTCAATTTGGGGGTTCTGTTCTTGAGGACCCAAATCTACATCTAAGGAATTTCGAGAAATTCATTACTGCATTGGACTTCAATATCGGACCTAAGGATCTAGTGAAACTGAGACTCTTTCCATTCACGCTACGTGATGTAGCACGATCGTGGTTTATCTCTCTCTCGGCAAGCACTACTAATAGCTGGAACAAGTTGGAGAAAATATTCTGTACAAGGTTTTATCCTCTAATCAAAGTATCAGCTATCAAAAACACTGAAGGCAAATTCTCTCAATTCTCGGGAGAATATCTTTGCCTAGCTTGGGACCGATTCAAGAAGATTCTCGAAAACCTCAAGGAAGATGACATGCCTCCTGGAATGGCAATTAATTACTTCTACAGGGGTCTTAATAGTCAATGTAGAGCAGAGTTAGACGTAGCAGCTGGAGGAAGTTTGTGGAACAAAAACTTCGATGATGCTTACGAACTGATAGAGAACCTGGCCGCTGCTGAGCACAAAGATCTAAAGTGGAAGATTCCAAAAGAGGAAGAATCGGAGGAGGATGAAGCGGTCGAAGTCACTCAGGAAGTCCAGATGACTAATGGGCACAGAATCAGAGCTCACTCAGACTCAAACTTTAATGCATGTGGAGACACTTGTCCTCTATTCTCTGCCAGTGCGAGTAACCAATCTGCAATTCAATCACCTGCTGATTCAACACTGAATGAAGCACAGTACCGAAGAATAATCAGGCGTATTGACGTGTTGGAGGAACGAATTGGTCGCTTTGCTGATATACTAACGGATTCTCTTGCTGAAGCGTTCTTGGCACTAGACGTCAATGTTACTTGGGATTCGTTTGGTTATGGAACGAGGTATCCTCCACAGGATACTTCATCGGAATCTGATTAATTCTGGACTTCACGTCGAGCTAACGACGTTAAACAAGCGCTTCGTGGGAGGCAACCCACGCATTGGAACCACATTGTACCATTGTAAACCTCAAAAACACAAAAATCGAAAAATTTCAGCCTCCGGTGTCAGACACTAGCGCGCCCGCGCTAGTGTCAGGCGCGACCGCGCTAAGTTGCACGGCGCGCCCGCGCTATACTTAGCGCGGCCGCGCTACTGACTGCCGGACCGGCGGATTTTTCCCCCAAAAATAGTTTTTTTTCGTTTTAAAAAGCCCACAATCCTAATTTTGCATGCCTAGCCCGAAATACACCCTCTAAAACCCTAACTCAGCCCTCCAATCCCTATATAAACACAAACATATCTCCAATTCCCATTATAATTCTCTAAACCCTACCTATATATACACATCCATACACACAACCTTCATTCAATCTCTCCAACCCAATACACACAAACCTCTTACAAATCTAAATCTCTACCAATGGCACCCAAAAGAGCAAGAAGATCACAAGGACCGAGCACCCGAGCCGCCGCATCTAGCGATTCTTCCTCGATGGGCGAGGTTGAGTTTACCTCGGATGGTGCGAGAAACGAGTTTCAACGGCTTATGAATAAGTCGTTAGTTAAGGAGAGGGGATTCTTGCCCACGGCGGAAGATGGTGAGCTCTTGAACATGATTCAAGAACGTGGTTGGGAATCTTTTTGCGAGGCTCCGGAGGCGGTTCCCTTGGCTATTGTTCGAGAATTTTATGCTAATGCCAAGGAGAATCGTGATGGATTCACGGTTGTTCGGGGAATCCGGGTGGATTACAGTGCGGATGCAATCCGTAGAGTCATTGGGGGGCGTGCCAGGCGCCCTGATGAAGAAGATTGGGTGGTGGAGAGGATTGGGCGTGCAAAACGCCGATTTGATGATGATCCGGTTGATTTGGAGCGGCTAGTCTATGATATGTGTGTGCCGGATACACGTTGGAAGATGACTGCACCGCCTTTGCCGGCACATGTTTCGTTTCCAGCAGCCGCGTTGAACCGGTATGCAAAGGCGTGGAACGCCTTCATATGTGCCAACATCATGCCATCGTCACATGGGCATGAGGTGATAGTGGAGAGAGCGATTCTGCTTTATGGGATTGTCTTGGGCAAGTATATTGACCTGGGACATGTTATTCATCAGGGGATTCTGAGGTTCTTGCGAGGAGGAACCACTGGTGCCATTCCCCATGGCACAATTGTTACCAAGCTCTGTCGATCGAGTGGTGTTCGTTGGCCATCCAACGAGCAATTACAGTTGCCAGGGACACCTATTGATCATTCGGCGATCAGTCGGATGACGGAGTGGGAAGGAGGAGTTCCCCACCCTCGAGGTCTCGGGTACTTATATGATGAGATGCCAGGGGGACGTCCCGAGTTTGTTAGGAGGGAGCAGCCTAGAGCTTCTGGAGCTGGTACGTCGCAGACGGAGAGGAGCTCCGAACCGATGGGAGATGTTCATTATCGCCGCCTAGCGAGGCGGATGGACGCCATGCATGACATCCACCAGAGGTTTGCTTTTGATTTGACACAGGCTCTAGGCAGTGCTTTTCAGGCACAAGGGGTCACAGTTCAGTGGCCAGTATTCGGAGCGGGGATGCAGTATCCTCCACCAGATTCACCTCCAGCAGAGGAGGGCGAGGACTCGGACTCCGAGTAGGTATGTGGGTGCTCTAGCCTTTTTATCACTTTCAATGGGGACATTGAAAATTTTAAGTTTGGGGGTGGTAATCTAAGGAAGAGCATATTATTAGATAGTTTTTTTATTATTGCATGTGTTAGTTAGTTCATGTAGTTCACGTTTATTTTATGTTGATTTGATTATTTCTCACGTTTTTTTATTTTACTCACGTTTTTTTTTTATTTTGCATAGTAACTGTCATAGTTAGTATCACGAGCATTTGCATGAATTATGAAGTTAAGCCAAGTTAATTGCCTATGATGAATTATGTGCGTAGTTCTTGATTAGTAGTTTCAATTGCAATGCTAGGTTAGTACTTGGAAATTGCTTGTGTTGGAAATTGTAATTCACATATGTTCTTGAGATAGGATTTAGACGAAATTCCATGAATTCTAGGATTGAATTGAACACCCTTCAGCTTAGGTCTGTAAATCTTAAGTTTGGGGGAACTGAGGAGTAGATATACCTTTCTAAAAAGAATAAGATAGAAAAAGAAAAAAAAAAATATAGTAGTAAATAAATTCACTAAAAAAATAAGTGGTAGAATTAACTAGGTTGAGCTCATTAGTACTCGAGTAATTAAGTCTGAGGGGACTTTGTGCCTAACAACCTAAAGCCCTTCGTGGTTTGGGATTGTTGACCCAACGCTCGCTACATGGGTACTAGTGCATAAATCTTTAGGGATCTCAACCATTGCACGGTTAAATAAACCACTAGAATAAAGTGAATAATTGGTGTGTGAAGTCTTGTGGTGTTCGTAACGCATTTACACTGCGAAGCGCTCTGACCTTAGACCAAGCAATTAATCACCAATAAAAAAAAAAAAAAGAGAAAAAAAAATATAATATAGTGAATAAAATAGAAGGGTGTGGACATTCTTTGGGACCTTGGCTTTTAGTTGGACTTGAGTGACGGGGTGTTAGTTTAGACTTTTACGATTCTTGATTGGGATTCTGTGGGAGTAGTAGTTTTTGTCTTGTCTCAATAAAAGAGCATGCTTGCACACACGGGCACTCCACACTTGTAAATAGAAGAGTGATTGACTTGGTAGCGAGAGAGATGAAAGTCGAGAACATTAGCACAATCTGAGGTATTAAAAATTGACAAGGCAATGACTTCATAGTTTATTCATTCATCACGTAGTTGCATTCATACATTGCATTGTATTATTGTTAGTGTCGTTGACGCTTGAGGACAAGCATCAGTTTAAGTTTGGGGGTGTGATAAGTGGTATTTATACACACTTATAGGCCTTCATTTCCACTTAAATTGGTTGATTGTACTTAAGTGTGTAGTGTCTTTTGATGTGTTTTTATTGTTTTTCTGTGCAGGTCACGAGTTGAGGTGATGAAGTGATTTTCTATCATTTTAGGTTGGTTTTGGTGCATTATTTGCGAGAATAGAGAATTGTGGATTCACCGAGACTTGGGATTTTGTGGGTATATCTTCTACAAACCCTCACGAGAACACACTCGTCCACTAGAGCTATCTAGGGGTTTAAAGGGCTTGTTGCATATGCTAAATGCAACCGTGATCACCTACGGAAGTGGTACTAGGAATGAGGAAGGACATGCACGCGAGAACGGGCTGAAAAACAAAGAATCAAGGCTGTCATCACAGACAGTAGCGCGCCCGCGCTAACCTGTAGCGCGCCCGCGCTACAGCCTGCATCACTAGCGCGCCCGCGCTAGTGTAGCGCGGTGGCGCTCCGCAGAAACTCCCCGGGCCGATTTTTACAGCTTTTCTGATGGATTTTCGCAGCGGTCGAGGCCCGGTTGACGTAGTCAATGCATTTTTATTTCTCGTGTGTAAAAACCCTAGCCTCATAGTCGTAGTTTTTTGAGTAGAGAACAATATCATAATCATAGTTTTAGTTTTATTCGAAGCACATTATCAGTTTGTATTAGATCGTTCTTTGCGAGGAAGTGACAGTTTCGAGCAAGATCGTGAACATCAAATCTGTAACGTGTGATCCTTATTAGTATTAATTCAAGCATTTTATTCTATTTAATTCTCGTCTTTTCTTTATCATGCTTTCATTAGAACCCATGATGTCGATTAGTTCGATTATGAACTAACCGCCTTCATGGGATTCTAATGGATTTATCGATGTAGTCTAGTAACGATTATAATTACGTGATTTTGTGACATATGTTGATTGCTTTGCATGAGCCGTGCTTATTCTTCTTAGAAGCGTAGCTAACTTCTAAGCTGTGTGTTAATTCTTTCTGAAGCGAGAGTGGATGATTGAATTTAGAACTATGCCATGTAAACATAGGATTATGTGAATGAAACATAATTTGTGGTAGACTTGAACTATTTTTATCACCCTGTGTAATCACGATAGACGACTTGCTATTAAACCTCTCTGCTTACACTACCGCTATAGAGATATAGGGTCTGAGCTTTGTTGGTGTCCATGAGATTTCTGTCTTAATTGTGGATTTTGATTGGTATGATATGTGTGCAACGAGAGTTGGCATGTATTACTTCCGTGTTGTCTGATTAGGATCAACAGTCGCATGTTAATCAGTAATTTCAATTCTAGATGAATTCGATAATGAAGTTAGAATCCCGTGTGTGTTTTCCTATTCTGAATTTGATTAGTAATTTTAATTATTAGTATAAAAGAACCCAATCCTTGCTAATTGTCTTAGCAGTGATAATTGATCATACATTGTTGCATAGGTGCGTATTCTTAATTCACCAGTCTCTGTGGGATCGAACTTAATATATTACTTGTGATCACGTGCGCTTGCGTGTAGTGTAGATTTCACCGAACAATATCCCCGGGCATATTCTTTTGATATTTTCACATAAATTGGTTCCTATGGATATATGAATTTTGTCACGATCATATTTGGCGCAATCGAGACTGAATCAGAGCAGATATAATAAAGTTCGAGTTTTTGACGAATTCTCAAAGGGGTTAGTACACGGGAATTTCATGAAAATTTTACCGGGAAGTTTCTTTTGATATTTTCACATAAATGGATCCCTATGGATATATGAATTTGGTCACGACCAAATTTGGGGCAATCAGGACTGAATCGTAGCAGATATAATGAAGTTCGAGTTTTTTACGAATTCTTAAAGGGGTTCGTACACGGGAATTTCTTGAAAATATCCCCGGACAGTTTATTTTGATATTTTCACATAAATGGGTACCTATGGATATATGAATTATGTCACGACTATATTTGGGGCAATCAGGACTGAATCGGAGCAGATATAATGAAATTCGAGTTTTGACGAATTCTCAAAGGGGTTAGTACACGAGAATTTCTTGAAAATATCCCCGGGCATATTCTTTTGATATTTTCACATAAATTGGTTCCTATGGATATATGAATTTTGTCACGATCATATTTGGCACAATCGAGACTGAATCAGAGCATATATAATGAAGTTCGAGTTTTTGACGAATTCTCAAAGGGGTTAGTACACGGGAATTTCATGAAAATTTCACCGGGAAGTTTCTTTTGATATTTTCACATAAATGGATCCCTATGGATATATGAATTTGGTCACGACCAAATTTGGGGCAATCAGGACTGAATCGTAGCAGATATAATGAAATTCGAGTTTTTGACGAATTCTCAAAGGGGTTAGTACACGGAAATTTCATGAAAATTTCACCGGGAAGTTTCTTTTGATATTTTCACATATATGGGTCTCTATGGATATACGAATTTGGTCACGACCATATTTGGGGCAGTCGGGACTGAATCGTAGCATATATAATGAAGTTCGAGTTTTTGACGAATTCTTAAAGGGGTTAGTACACGGAAATTTCTTGAAAATATCCCCGGGCAGTTTCTTTTGATATTTTCACATAAATGGGTACCTATGGATATATTAATTAGGTCACGACCATATTTGGGGCAGTTACGACTGAATCGGAGCAGATATAATGAAGTTCGAGTTTTGACGAATTCTCAAAGGGGTTAGTACACGGAAATTTCTTGAAAATATCACCGGGCAGATATTTTTGATATTTTCACATAAATGAGTTCCTATGGATATATGAATTTTATCACGACCATATTTGGGACAATCGGGACTGAATCGGAGCAGATATAATATAGTTCGAGTTTTTGACGATTTCTCAAAGGGGTTAGTACACGGGAACTTCATGAAAGTTTCACCGGGAAGTTTTATTTTGATATTTTGACATAAATGGGTCCCTATGGATATATGAATTTGGTCACGATCATATTTGGGGCAATCAGGACTGAATCGGAGCATATATAATGAAGTTCGAGTTTTTGACGAATTCTCAAAGGGGTTAGTACACGGGGATTTCATGAAAATTTCACCGAGCAGTTTCTTTTGATATTTTCACATAAATGGGTCCCTATGGATATATGAATTTGGTCACGACCATATTTGAGGCAGTCGGGACTGAATCGTAGCATATATAATGAAGTTCGAGTTTTTGACGAATTCTTAAAGTGGTTCGTACACGGGAATTTCTTGAAAATATCCCCGGGCAGTTTATTTTGATATTTTCACATAAATGGGTACCTATGGATATATGAATTACATCACGACCATATTTGGGGCAATCACGACTGAATCGGAGCAGATATAATGAAGTTCGAGTTTTGACGAATTCTCAAAGGGGTTCCTATGGATATATGAATTTTGTCACGATCATATTTAGCGCAATCGAGACTGAATCAGAGCAGATATAATAAAGTTCGAGTTTTTGACGAATTCTCAAAGGGGTTAGTACACGGGAATTTCATGAAAATTTCACCGGGAAGTTTCTTTTGATATTTTCACATAAATGGATCCCTATGGATATATGAATTTGGTCACGACCAAATTTGGGGCAATCAGGACTGAATCGTAGCAGATATAATGAAGTTCGAGTTTTTTACGAATTCTTAAAGGGGTTCGTACACGGGAATTTCTTGAAAATATCCCCGGACAGTTTATTTTGATATTTTCACATAAATGGGTACCTATGGATATATGAATTATGTCACGACTATATTTGGGGCAATCAGGACTGAATCGGAGCAGATATAATGAAATTCGAGTTTTGACGAATTCTCAAAGGGGTTAGTACACGAGAATTTCTTGAAAATATCCCCGGGCATATTCTTTTGATATTTTCACATAAATTGGTTCCTATGGATATATGAATTTTGTCACGATCATATTTGGCACAATCGAGACTGAATCAGAGCATATATAATGAAGTTCGAGTTTTTGACGAATTCTCAAAGGGGTTAGTACACGGGAATTTCATGAAAATTTCACCGGGAAGTTTCTTTTGATATGTTCACATAAATGGATCCCTATGGATATATGAATTTGGTCACGACCAAATTTGGGGCAATCAGGACTGAATCGTAGCAGATATAATGAAATTCGAGTTTTTGACGAATTCTCAAAGGGGTTAGTACACGGAAATTTCATGAAAATTTCACCGGGAAGTTTCTTTTGATATTTTCACATATATGGGTCTCTATGGATATACGAATTTGGTCACGACCATATTTGGGGCAGTCGGGACTGAATCGTAGCATATATAATGAAGTTCGAGTTTTTGACGAATTCTTAAAGGGGTTAGTACACGGAAATTTCTTGAAAATATCCCCGGGCAGTTTCTTTTGATATTTTCACATAAATGGGTACCTATGGATATATTAATTAGGTCACGACCATATTTGGGGCAGTTACGACTGAATCGGAGCAGATATAATGAAGTTCGAGTTTTGACGAATTCTCAAAGGGGTTAGTACACGGAAATTTCTTGAAAATATCACCGGGCAGATATTTTTGATATTTTCACATAAATGAGTTCCTATGGATATATGAATTTTATCACGACCATATTTGGGACAATCGGGACTGAATCGGAGCAGATATAATATAGTTCGAGTTTTTGACGATTTCTCAAAGGGGTTAGTACACGGGAACTTCATGAAAGTTTCACCGGGAAGTTTTATTTTGATATTTTGACATAAATGGGTCCCTATGGATATATGAATTTGGTCACGATCATATTTGGGGCAATCAGGACTGAATCGGAGCATATATAATGAAGTTCGAGTTTTTGACGAATTCTCAAAGGGGTTAGTACACGGGGATTTCATGAAAATTTCACCGAGCAGTTTCTTTTGATATTTTCACATAAATGGGTCCCTATGGATATATGAATTTGGTCACGACCATATTTGAGGCAGTCGGGACTGAATCGTAGCATATATAATGAAGTTCGAGTTTTTGACGAATTCTTAAAGTGGTTCGTACACGGGAATTTCTTGAAAATATCCCCGGGCAGTTTATTTTGATATTTTCACATAAATGGGTACCTATGGATATATGAATTACATCACGACCATATTTGGGGCAATCACGACTGAATCGGAGCAGATATAATGAAGTTCGAGTTTTGACGAATTCTCAAAGGGGTTCCTATGGATATATGAATTTTGTCACGATCATATTTAGCGCAATCGAGACTGAATCAGAGCAGATATAATAAAGTTCGAGTTTTTGACGAATTCTCAAAGGGGTTAGTACACGGGAATTTCATGAAAATTTCACCGGGAAGTTTCTTTTGATATTTTCACATAAATGGATCCCTATGGATATATGAATTTGGTCACGACCAAATTTGGGGCAATCAGGACTGAATCGGAGCAGATATAATGAAGTTCGAGTTTTTACGAATTCTTAAAGGGGTTCGTACACGGGAATTTCTTGAAAATATCCCCGGACAGTTTATTTTGATATTTTCACATAAATGGGTACCTATGGATATATGAATTATGTCACGACTATATTTGGGGCAATCAGGACTGAATCGGAGCAGATATAATGAAATTCGAGTTTTGACGAATTCTCAAAGGGGTTAGTACACGAGAATTTCTTGAAAATATCCCCGGGCATATTCTTTTGATATTTTCACATAAATTGGTTCCTATGGATATATGAATTTTGTCACGATCATATTTGGCACAATCGAGACTGAATCAGAGCATATATAATGAAGTTCGAGTTTTTGACGAATTCTCAAAGGGGTTAGTACACGGGAATTTCATGAAAATTTCACCGGGAAGTTTCTTTTGATATGTTCACATAAATGGATCCCTATGGATATATGAATTTGGTCACGACCAAATTTGGGGCAATCAGGACTGAATCGTAGCAGATATAATGAAATTCGAGTTTTTGACGAATTCTCAAAGGGGTTAGTACACGGAAATTTCATGAAAATTTCACCGGGAAGTTTCTTTTGATATTTTCACATATATGGGTCTCTATGGATATACGAATTTGGTCACGACCATATTTGGGGCAGTCGGGACTGAATCGTAGCATATATAATGAAGTTCGAGTTTTTGACGAATTCTTAAAGGGGTTAGTACACGGAAATTTCTTGAAAATATCCCCGGGCAGTTTCTTTTGATATTTTCACATAAATGGGTACCTATGGATATATTAATTAGGTCACGACCATATTTGGGGCAGTTACGACTGAATCGGAGCAGATATAATGAAGTTCGAGTTTTGAGTAATTCTCAAAGGGGTTAGTACACGGAAATTTCTTGAAAATATCACCGGGCAGATATTTTTGATATTTTCACATAAATGAGTTCCTATGGATATATGAATTTTATCACGACCATATTTGGGACAATCGGGACTGAATCGGAGCAGATATAATATAGTTCGAGTTTTTGACGATTTCTCAAAGGGGTTAGTACACGGGAACTTCATGAAAGTTTCACCGGGAAGTTTTATTTTGATATTTTGACATAAATGGGTCCCTATGGATATATGAATTTGGTCACGATCATATTTGGGGCAATCAGGACTGAATCGGAGCATATATAATGAAGTTCGAGTTTTTGACGAATTCTCAAAGGGTTAGTACACGGGGATTTCATGAAAATTTCACCGAGCAGTTTCTTTTGATATTTTCACATAAATGGGTCCCTATGGATATATGAATTTGGTCACGACCATATTTGAGGCAGTCGGGACTGAATCGTAGCATATATAATGAAGTTCGAGTTTTTGACGAATTCTTAAAGGGGTTCGTACACGGGAATTTCTTGAAAATATCCCCGGGCAGTTTATTTTGATATTTTCACATAAATGGGTACCTATGGATATATGAATTACATCACGACCATATTTGGGGCAATCACGACTGAATCGGAGCAGATATAATGAAGTTCGAGTTTTGACGAATTCTCAAAGGGGTTCCTATGGATATATGAATTTTGTCACGATCATATTTAGCGCAATCGAGACTGAATCAGAGCAGATATAATAAAGTTCGAGTTTTTGACGAATTCTCAAAGGGGTTAGTACACGGGAATTTCATGAAAATTTCACCGGGAAGTTTCTTTTGATATTTTCACATAAATGGATCCCTATGGATATATGAATTTGGTCACGACCAAATTTGGGGCAATCAGGACTGAATCGTAGCAGATATAATGAAGTTTGAGTTTTTGACGAATTCTCAAAGGGGTTAGTACACGACAATTTCATGAAAATTTCACCGGGAAGTTTCTTTTGATATTTTCACATATATGGGTCTCTAAGGATATACGAATTTGGTCACGACCATATTTGGGGCAGTCGGGACTGAATCGTAGCATATATAATGAAGTTCGAGTTTTTGACGAATTCTTAAAGGGGTTAGTACACGGAAATTTCTTGAAAATATCCCCGGGCAGTTTCTTTTGATATTTTCACATAAATGGGTACCTATGGATATATTAATTAGGTCACGACCATATTTGGGGCAGTTACGACTGAATCGGAGCAGATATAATGAAGTTCGAGTTTTGACGAATTCTCAAAGGGGTTAGTACACGGAAATTTCTTGAAAATATCACCGGGCAGATATTTTTGATATTTTCACATAAATGAGTTCCTATGGATATATGAATTTTATCACGACCATATTTGGGACAATCGGGACTGAATCGGAGCAGATATAATATAGTTCGAGTTTTTGACGATTTCACAAAGGTACACGGTAATTTCATGAAAGTTTCACCGGGAAGTTTTATTTTGATATTTTGACATAAATGGGTCCCTATGGATATATGAATTTGGTCACGATCATATTTGGGGCAGTCGGGACTGAATCGTAGCAGATATAATGAAGTTCGAGTTTTTGACGAATTCGCAAAGGGGTTTGTACACGGGAATTTCTTGAAATTATCCCTGGGCAGTTTCTTTTGATATCTTCACATAACTGGGTCCCTATGGATATATGAAATTGGTCACGACCATATTTGGGGCAGTCAGGACTGAATCGGAGTAGATATACTGAAGTTCGAGTTTTGACGAATTTTCAAAGAAGGGAATTTCTTGAAAATATCAGCGGGCAGATATTTTTGATATTTTCACATAAATGAGTTCCTATGGATATATGAATTTTGTCACGACCATATTTGAGGCAATCGGGACTGAATCAGAGCAGATATAATAAAGTTCGAGTTTTTGACGAATTCTCAAAGGAACGTACACGGGAATTTCAAGAAAATTTCACCGGGCAGTTTCTTTTGATATTTTCACATAAATGGGTCCCTATGGATATATGAATTTGGTGACGACCATATTTGGGGCAGTTGGAGCTGAATCGGAGCAGATATAATAAAGTTCGATTTTTTGACGAATTCTCAAAGGGGTTAGTACACGGGAATTTCTTTAAAATATCCCCGGGCAGATTCTTTTGATATTTTCACATAAATGGGTACCTATGGATATATGAATTAGGTCACGACCATATTTGGGGCAGTGAGGACTGAATCGTAGCAGATATAATGAAGTTCGAGTTTTTGACGAATTCTCAAAAGGGTTAGTACACGGGAATTTCATGAAAATTTGACCGGGCTGTTTGTTTTGATATTTTCACATAAATGGGTCCCTATGGATATATGAATTTGGTCACGACCATATTTAGGGCAGTCGTGACTGAATCGTAACTGATATAATGATGTTCGAGTTTTTCACGAATTCTCAAAGGGGTTAGTAAACGGGAATTTCTTGAAAATATCCCTGGGCAGTTTTTTTTGATATTTCCACATAATAGGTCCCTATGGATATATGAATTTGGTCACGACCATATTTGGGGCAGTTGGGACTGAATAAGAGCAGATATAATAAAGTTCGATTTTTTGACGAATTCTTAAAGGGGTTAGTACACGGGAATTTCTTTAAAATATCCCCGGGTAGATTCTTTTGATATTTTCACATAAATGGGTTCCTATGGATATATGAATTTTTTCACGAGCATATTTGGGGCAATCGGGATTGAATCGGAGCATATATAATGAAGTTCGAGTTTTTGACGAATTCTCAAAGGGGTTAGTACACGGGAATTTCATGAAAATTTCACCGAGCAGTTTCTTTTGATATTTTGACATAAATGGGTCCCTATGGATATATGAATTTAGTCACGACCATATTTGAGGCAGTCGGGACTGAATCGTAGCATATATAATGAAGTTCGAGTTTTTGACGAATTCTTAAAGGGGTTAGTACACGGGAATTTCTTGAAAATATCCCCGGGCAGTTTATTTTGATATTTTCACATAAATGGGTACCTATGGATATTTGAATTACGTCACGACCATATTTGGGGCAATCAGTACTGAATCGGAGCAGATATAATGAAGTTCGAGTTTTGACGAATTCTCAAAGGGGTTAGTACACGGGAATTTCTTGAAAATATCCCCGGGCATATTCTTTTGATATTTTCACATAAATTGGTTCCTATGGATATATGAATTTTGTCATGATCATATTTGGTGCAATCGAGACTGAATCAGAGCAGATATAATGAAGTTCGAGTTTTTGACGAATTCTCAAAGGGGTTAGTACACGGGAATTTCATGAAAATTTCACCGGGAAGTTTCTTTTGATATTTTCACATAAATGGATCCCAATGGACATATGAATTTGGTCACGACCAAATTTGGGGCAATCAGGACTGAATCGTAGCAGATATAATGAAGTTCGAGTTTTTGACGAATTCTCAAAGGGGTTAGTACACGGGAATTTCATGAAAATTTCACCGGGAAGTTTCTTTTGATATTTTCACATATATGGGTCTCTATGGATATACGAATATGGTCACGACCATATTTGGGGCAGTCGGGACTGAATCGTAGCAGATATAATGAAGTTCGAGTTTTTGACGAATTCTCAAAATGCTCTGATGGCAAACACTGACAACAACTCTGAATCTGCTGCAAAGGTACCTCATTCTACTTTTGCCTTTGATACTGAAGATATAACTGAGTTAAGATTGTTTCTTAAAACTTTGCATATCAGCTTTAGAGATCAGACTTTAGAAAATGAAAGATTAAAATCTGAAACTCTAAGTGTGAAGAAAAGGAATGATTATCTAGAAAAAGAATTAGTTCAAATGTTGGAAGTTCAGAAAGAAAGAGATGATGCTGTCATTATCAAAGATGAATTATTAAAGAGGTATGCATCTCTTCAATCAGAACTTGCTAAGGAAAGGGAGATCATTAAGACATGGACTAATTCAGGCAAAACTACTCAGGATATCTTAGGTAGTGGAAACTAGAAGAAGGGACTAGGTTACACTGATAACACAGAAGCTGAGTCATCAAAAACAGAGTTTGTTAAAACTCAAAAACCTAAGGTTAAACCTGTTAAATTTGTTGCTGAATCCTCTAAGTCTAAACAGAATAGACCAAAATCAGAGATTAACAACAATTTAAAATCTGATAAGCCCAAACAGGTTAACATAGGACTGATGACTCAGAAACAGCTTAAACATAAGCTTAAAGAGGTAAAGTCTGATGACAAAAACAGGGAGCCTAGGAAAAATAGAAATGGCAAGATTGGAATAGACAAGAGTAATAACTACATGCCTATTCCAAATGCACCTAGGAAGACATGCCATAACTGTGGGAATACTAATCATCTTGCTAATTTTTGCAGGAAGAACAAGGACATTAACTCTTTACCTACAAAGTCTGGAGTTAGAAAAAGTAGTATTAGATATAAACCACAAGATCCATGTTTTCATTGTGGTAGTTTATGGCATTCTATTTATACTTGCAAAGAATATCATAGTTTGTATTATGATTATTATCAATTGAAACCTTCTTTAAAGGTTAATAAAAACTCTGCAAGTACAAACTCTGTCTCTAGTACAAACTCTGATCCAAAGTCTGTTAGCTCAAACTCTGATAATGATAATTCCGCTGCAAAAGCTAACAAACTTAATAAGGCCAAGGGATCCAAGCAAGTCTGGGTCCTTAAAACTAACAATTAGTGGTCTTTGTGATTGCAGGGCAACAGGAAGAATATTCTAGTCTTGGACAGTGGATGTTCAGGACACATGACTGGAAATAAGGCCCTGCTGTCAGAGTTTGTGGAGAAGGCTGGCCCAAGTGTTTCTTATGGAGATGGCAACATAGGAAGGACTCTGGGATATGGCAACATCAATCTTGGAAATGTCATCATATCTAATGTAGCTCTTGTTCAAGGGCTAAAACACAATTTACTCTCTGTCAGTCAAATCTGTGACAGAGGATATCATGTTGATTTCTATGAAGAACACAGTGAGATAGTAAGCAAGTCAACAGGCAAAGTGGCAGTGATTGCTCACAGACATGGGAATATTTATGAAATTCACTTGCCTACAAACTCTGAAGGAAAAGCAATATGCCTGTCTACAAGAATCTCTGCAGAAGAAAGTTGGAAGTGGCATAAGAAGCTCTCACATCTTAATTTCAACTCTATAAATGAGCTTATAAAGAAAAAGCTTGTGAGAGGACTCCCTGAATCACTACTCACATCTGATGGATTATGTGATTCATGTCAAAAGGCCAAGCAGAGTAAGACATCCTTCAAGAGTAAGACTGAATTCTCAATAAAGAAGCCATATTATCTTCTACATGTTGATCTATTTGGACCAGTCAATGTACCATCCATTGCAAGGAAGAAATATGCTCTTGTCATTGTTGATGAGTATACCAGATATACTTGGGTATATTTTCTTCACTCTAAAGATGAAACAACCTTGCATCTGATGGATCATGTGAAGCAACTGGATCATGGATCTGAAGACAAAGTGAAGATCATTAGAAGTGATAATGGAACTGAGTTCAGAAATTCAACAATGGAAGAGTTCTGCAAAGAAAGAGGTGTAATGCAACAATTTTCTGCACCTGGTACACCACAGCAAAATGGTGTAGTTGAGAGGAAAAACAGGACTCTTATAGAAGCTGCCAGAACTATGCTTGATGAGGCTAAATTACCTACTTATTTCTGGGCAGAAGCTGTTCAAACAGCTTGTTTCACTCAAAATGCAACCTTGATTAATAAGCATGGCAAGACCCCATATGAGATGGTGAAGAAAAAGAAGCCAAATCTGAAGTACTTTCATATATTTGGGTGCAAATGCTTTGTATTGAAGACTCATCCAGAACAGCTTACCAAGTTTGATTTAAAAGCTGATGAAGGCATTTTTGTAGGTTATCCTCTGACAACAAAGGCCTTCAGAGTCTATAATCTGAGAACCAAGGTGATCATGGAATCCATACATGTGTCATTTGATGACAAAAGAATTATGGGTTTAGCAGATATGGATGATCATGAAGAACTGCATTTTGAAAATGAAGAAATATTCTCTGATTCGACAAACTCTGATGAACAATCAAACTCTGACTGTGAACAAAATACAGCAAACTCTGGTGAAAATTTACAAGTTCATGATGATGAAGCACTTGTTGAGGGGGAGCATCAGAATGTTTCAGACTCTACCCAAGACTCATCAGAGAATGCTGACTCAAACTCATCAGAGAATACTGATTCAAACTCTGATAGCACAAATTTAGGGGGAGCTACAGAGAATAATCAACAGAATCAGGAGAGCATGGATCAAGGGGGAGGATCCAATGATGAATATGGTCAACTTCCACATGCAAGGAAGTGGACAAAATCTCATACACCTGATTTGATTATTGGAAATCCAGAAGCAGGTGTGCAAACAAGGACAGCTACAGCAAATGAGTGTTTACATCATTGCTTTCTGTCACAAACAGAACCTAAGAAAGTGGAGGAAGCTCTTTAAGATGCTGACTGGATTCAAGCAATGCAAGAGGAGCTAAATGAGTTTGAGAGAAACAAAGTATGGACCCTAGTACCAAGACCTAAAGATAGATCCATAGTTGGTACAAAATGGGTTTTCAGAAACAAAACTGACAGTGAAGGTGTCATTACAAGGAATAAAGCAAGGCTTGTGGCAAAAGGGTATTCACAACAGGAAGGTATTGATTATGATGAGACATTTGCTCCAGTTGCAAGATTGGAGGCAATTAGAATCTTTCTGGCCTATGCTGCTCACAAGAAATTCAAGGTATTTCAGATGGATGTCAAAAGTGCTTTTCTAAATGGGAAACTGGATGAGGAGGTATATGTTGAACAACCTCCAGGCTTTGTGGATCCAAAGCATCCAGACTATGTCTATAGATTGGACAAGGCACTTTATGGACTAAAGCAGGCTCCAAGGGCATGGTATGAAACTCTGGCTCAATTTCTTCTTGAAAGTGGATTTACTAGAGGTACCATAGATAAAACCCTGTTTTATTTGAATCATGGTAATGATCTGCTTTTAGTTCAAATCTATGTTGATGACATTATTTTTGGCTCCACTAATGCTAAACTCTGTCAAAGATTTGCCAAGCTCATGCAGTCCAGGTACCAAATGAGCATGATGGGGGAACTCAGTTATTTTCTGGGTTTACAAGTTAAACAGACTGAAGATGGGATTTTTATCAATCAAGCCAAGTATACCAGAAATCTCTTAAAGAAATTTGGTATGCAAGACAGTTCAGCTGCAACTACTCCTATGGCAACAGCAACCAAACTAGACAAAGATACTGGTGCATCAGTGGATATAACAAACTATAGAGGAATGATTGGATCTTTGCTTTATCTGACTGCAAGTAGACCAGACATCATGTATGCCACATGTCTATGTGCAAGATTTCAGGCAGATCCAAGAGAGCCTCATCTGATTGCAGTAAAGAGGATATTCAGATATCTCAAGGGAACCACATCATTGGGATTATGGTATCCTAGAGAATCAGATTTCAGTCTAATTGGATACTCTGATGCAGATTTTGCAGGTTGCAAAATTGACAGGAAAAGCACAAGTGGGAGTTGTCAATTTCTGGGTGGAAGACTTGTTTCTTGGTACAGCAAGAAGCAGAAGTTCATTTCAACATCAACAGCAGAGTCAGAGTATATAGCTGCAGGCAGCTGCTGTGCTCAAATTCTTTGGATGAAGAATCAACTGTTGGACTATGGGTTATCCTTTTCTAAAATTCCTATTTATTGTGATAACCAAAGTGCTATTGCTATGACAGGAAACCCAGTTCAACATTCTCTGACAAAGCACATCAGTATAAGATATCATTTTATAAGGGAGCATGTGGAGGAAGGAACCATTGAACTTCACTTTGTTCCTACTGAACAGCAGCTAGCAGACATTTTCACCAAACCATTAAGTGAAGCAACTTTTACTAGGCTGGTGAATGAGCTAGGCATGATATCAGGAACTGAGTAAACATAATGGTTAGATCTTTCAAATTTGAATTGTCAAATTACCATATGTTTTGCTCACAAATCTGTCATAATATACTCTGATTGTTAAACTCTGATGACATTCTCTGATGATATACTCTGTTTGTTATACTCTGATTGACATTCTCTGACGCCATTCTCTGACAATATTCTCTGATGTTTGTAAACTCTGAATCTTGATAAATGATCTCATTTTTATTTCTCTGAGACACTTAACCTGTGAAGATATTATGAAGCATGATCTGAATTAGTAATCATGAATCTCAATTAAAGTTCCTTAATCTTGATCTCAATTTTGTGCTACTATTTTACACTATATACATATTGATATCATTGAGACTCTATTACTTCACATATCTTAATTATAAGTGAGACTGATTAATTTGCATTTTCTCTCAGTAAATTAGACAGTGATTATAAACTCTGATGCTATACACACCCCTGGAAATAAGCATGGTACTCCTTTGAGATCTTAGATGTCTATATGACAGTGACTGGGAAGACCCAAACATTTACTGGTATTAAGTAATTGCCAAGATTTTATAATCTATGGTGACCAGTCACAATCTCTGATTACTGGAGAAATACTGTTGCTAAATTATATTTAAAGGTCGTGATTTATTTACACTGAAAAGCGTCCTTGAAAAAAAAAAAAAGGGGTTAGTTTATTTTATTCTCCATCAGAGTATGTCAATTGTCTATGTCTTGAGAATTTAAATAAATTATTCTTGTCTACCTTATAATTACGAAATTGTGAAATTCTTTAGTCTCTGATCTCATATGTTAAATCACACACATTATTTCACAAGCACATTATTGAGCTATGGATTTTGTAACAAACTCTGATTTATTGATGAATATTCTGCAAATCATGTCTCTATTCTGAGGTCCTTAGAAATTTATTTTCTTTGATTTAAATCTCAGAGTTTAAAATTCGAGAGATTTGATCTTGATTTTTTTAAAATCTTGTACATTTCAGGAGTTCAAATATTCAGAGAATGTGAAGAGAGTGTTTCAAACGGATGTATTATTAGTGGGTTTGCATGAAAAACATTTTAATAGGAGAACGTGTAATCACCATTTATTACTGCACATGTTTTACTGCACTCATGATTACTACTCTCGTTTCTCCATCCCACTAACATTCATCTACCAGTTAAAATCTGACAGGTGTCCAAGTGAACAAAGAGCCCAAGCGTGTACAGCTAAACAAAATCTGAAGAGTTTATCACATCATATTTTATTGCTTATTATTCACTTATACACTTAATCTTTACACACACTCTCTCAACAAACTCTTACGCTCTTCTCTCAAAAATTCAAATCTTCTCCTACACACCTTCTCAAACACCTTCATTCACAAACTCTGTTCTAATGGCGACCTCAGCTTTTACTTTTGCAGGTGTTGAATTTGTTCCCAACAATCATGCTGCCATCCTTGACATCACTGATGTTCCAAGTGATTATCATCCCTTTCAGCAACTCTTGGCACAGAGTGTCCTGGTCACTGCCCTTACAGCTCCTGCCAGACTCTCAGGAAGTCAAATCATTACTTTCTGGAGAACAGGGCATTATGACAATGGTGGTGAAGCTGGGTCACCATCCATTGTATTTGAGTATGATGGAGCACAGTATTCTGTTACTCCAGCCACCGTCTGAGCAGCACTCAACCTGCCAGAGCATGCTGGGTACATTACAAATGGAGATGCTAATCTCAGAACAATGATGATCGATTTGGGCTACTACGATTCTCTGGATAAATTGGGTCAATTGAAGCGTCCAGGACTCAGGAAGGAGTGGAGCTTTTTCTTTGATTGCATTACCAGGGCTTTCCAGAAGAAATCTACAAACTGGGATGCTATTCCAATGGACATGCTGCAGATTGGGTATTCTCTGATCTATTCTACTAATTTCGATTTTGGTAGATTAGTGATTAGAAATATTGGTGAAAGAATGAATGAAAATCGTCAGATTATATATTTTTCACGATTTTGCCAATTGTTGTTTAATGCCACTGTTGGAGAAGTGGCTTTTGATGCTGCAGATGAGATCAAACCTTTTAAACTTCATAAAAGGGTTTTCAAAGATCTCATATCTAAAGATGAGAAGAGACCAGTTCTCAGGCCTCTACAGATTCCAGCTCCATTAAGAGCTAGGCTGAATATGCCTCAGGCACCACAACAACAGACTCAACCCCAACCACAACATCCAGTTTCACCTACAGTCACCAGGAAACCCAGATCATCAACACCTAAACCATCCAAATCTACAAAATCTGATGCCCCTTCTACAAAGAAGACCAGAACCTCTTTTGCTACACAAGTTCTGAAGACAAAGTCTGATAAACCAGTAAACTCTGATGCTGTAAACTCTGATCCTGTAAACTCTGAAACTACTTCTCCTCAAAGGCAGAAAAGAAGGAGACTGGTTGCAGCCTATGATTATGATGATCTTGAACCTGCACATGCAATAACCTCTGAACCTTCTCCTGCAACAAACTCTGAAAATCTACAGACCAGTCCTCAAACAAAGCCAGCAAGATTTAAAAGAAGGGCTAACAAGGCTAAGAGGACAAGGGTGCCCATAACTGAGATCACAGATTTTACTGTTGAAGAAGAAGAGCAAGCAACATCCACTACAACTCCTGATGATCTATCTCAAGCTCTGATGGTGCTTCCTCTTCAGGCTGTTCCAATCTCTGCTGCCACAGCATCCTCTACTTCATCTGAAGTAGATGAGGAAATTATATGCAAGGAGAAAGCTACAGATGAAGCTGAGACACCAGTGTCTGATTTTAACAATCCAATATCTGATCATGGACCCTCCACACCAATTCCTCATTCTCCAATGACAATTCCTGAGGGTGCCATTGTTCATGATACAGCTCCAGAAAACTACAAGTCTGATGTAGTTGATGAATCTGACAAGGTAGCATTGGAAGCCCTGCAGTCTCTTGCTAAGGCTGGTGAAGAGCCTAGCAAATCACAGTCTGAAGCTCAAGACAAATCTGCTAAAGATCCTGTTGAGAAAATTGCTAATCCTGCATCTGATAATGATGAGGATGATGAAAGTTCAGATGATGACAATGATGAAAATGATGATGAAGTCCCTCTGTCACATCTACAATAGAAGTGGGAGTCTACCAGCCAATATAATGCCAGGCTGCAAACTCTGAACACAAACTCTGATCCACTTCCCAGGGATCTTCAGGTTGATCCACCAACTGAAGTATGGGATAAACTCTGGCTGAGCCACCAGCATTCTCTGGAGCCAACTAAAGCTGAAGAATTCTTATCTATGGCAGAGAATAAAATTACAAACTCTGATGTCATGTCAAGCCTCAAGGCTACAGTTCTTTATCTTAAGACATTTCATCCTGCTCATGATCAGACATCTAAGTCTATAGATGGTCTCAGAACAGAGGTAGCCAATCTCAAGGAAACTCAAACTATGGAGAAGAAAAGGACTCTACTACCTCTGAAAGATGATGTTAAGAAGCTGGTGTCTGCAAATGAATCTCTGGAAAAGAGGATGACCACCATTGAGTCTACTCAAGAGAAAATGTCTAAACAGCTTGAAGCCATCCAATCTTCACTTTCTCTGATCACATCAATTCTAATTCCTGATGAGGATGATGTCAAAAAGGGGGAGAGAGTAGCTAAAGTCAAATGCAAGTCTACTTCTCAAACTCTGAAGAGAAAGAAGAAGGATGATGATGATGATGATGATGTGGATGACTTCACAAAGCACAAGAGATTTCAAGCAGGAACTGGTGGAAAAGCAACAAACTCTGACAGTTCAAAATCTAAGCAAAAGTCTGTTCCAGTGCCAACACATAATGTCACATCTGGATCAAAGCACAGACCAGTGGCTGGATCCTATAGACCATTGACTGATGAAGAACTTGCTAGATTGATCTTTGAACAAGAAAATCCAGAAGCCAAATTGGATTTGGAGTTGATTGCTGCAGAGGAAGCTGAGCTAAAGAAAGAACATGTTGAAGCTATAAACTCTGGAAAAATTCAAAAGCCTGCAAAATCAACCACCAAGCCAAAAGAGAAAGGGATACTGATCAAGGAAACTACTGTTGCTGATCAGAGTTTACCAGTCAAAAAGATATACTCTAAAGATGAGTATACATCCAAGGGAAAAAGCAAAGTAGATGAACACCTTGAAAAAGGCTGGGATAAGAAGAAGTCTACAACCTCTGACAAAGATCAAGTTGTAAAGGAAAAGAAATCAGAAGCTGCAATCTCTGACAAAGCTCATATTGCAGAATCACAAAAAGAAAGATTAACCTCTGACATAGCTCAAGTTAATAAGGAAGCAAAGAAAGACACAACCTCTGACAAAGCTCAAGCTGTGTTCAAACCAACAACTACTCCACTGGCAGGATTTGCAAAGCCTAGTCTGATGACTGAGATAAACTTTGAAAAGGGCTCAATTCAACCAATCTCTCGTCAAAAAGCAGGAAGAGATAAAGGAGGGCTGGGATCTAAATATGAAAAATTTGATCAGAGTATAGGATCAATGTCAACAGACCCCTCATCTCTCTGTGCTCCCAAGACTGGAGAATTGCAAGAAAAAATGGACAAACTTGATTCAGTCCAGCTGGTGAAGAATGACAGAGGAGATAACATTCTTATCTACTTCATGTCTGATGGAACAGTGTTTAGAGTAATTGAAGCTGATCTCTATGCTAAACACTGGGAGGAATTGAGATATGTCTCACACATATTTCAAGTAAAGAACAAGTCATGTCAACACATCTCCAATCTGCTCAAAGATCAAATCAGAAGAAAGATGGGTATTACAGGAAACAAAAATGCTGGACCTTTCATTCCTAAATACCTCAATCATAAAGGACAGCTGGTTGAGATGAAGAAAAATTCAGCAAAAATAGTAACAATAGCTGGAATCAGAACTCTTGCATTTAATGAAGAGTCTGATAAAGCTTACAATATCAGGCTGGATAGAGACTTGAGAAGAAATAAAATATATGATCTCAGAGCTGCAATTTACCAAACTGGAGTTTCAGATCCAGAGCTTAGAGAGATCAAGAGACAGATGATTACAGTACTTGAAGAAGCTGAAAGAGAACTCCTCAAAGGATATTGTTAGGTCCTATAAACTCACTATATAAAATGATATAGTGATCACAATCTGTAACACAGTATGACAATATAAGAGATTGAAAACAATAAACTCTTATTCACAAAGCTTGAATGGTTACAAAAACTCTCTCAGTGATTTATATTGTATCACTAAGAGCTGCTAGGGTTCTTAACAATGTACTCGATAACTCAACTCATATAGAGTAACCCTAATCTGTGTTTATATAGATACAGTTACAAAATCAATCTCTGATTTGATATCCTATAAATCAGCTATGTATTCTATCAATCAAAGATTGCTCCAGTTTTCTGTTTAGTTTCCATAGTCAGCAAATCACTCCTCAGCTTCTATCCTTCCTTGAAGTATATCCGCTTCTGAGCTCTTTCCACGTGTAAACTCTGACGAGTCTTGACTATGTAAACTCTGATCAGACTTTATCGAACTCTGGTCAGACTTTACTAAACTCTGATCAGCTTCATCAAACTCTGATCAGCTTCCAGCTTAAACTCTGATCACTTCTGTTCTAAAACAAACTTTAAGAACATTAGTAATCATCAATTATATCTAACAGATATCTAAAGACATCTCATGGTGTCTATGAAGCTAGGGAGTAAAGTATCTGTAAGTTTTAAAAAGTTTTCTGTTATATAGCTAAACTCTGTTGCATTTGACTTATCTGTTTTGACATCATCAATTATCTGTTAACTTGCACATAACATATTTATGCACAAGTTGGGGGAGATTGTTAGATATAATTGATGATTACTAATGTTCTTAAAGTTTGTTTTAGAACAGGAGTGATCAGAGTTTAAGCTGGAAGCTGATCAGAGTTTGATGAAGCTGATCAGAGTTTAGTAAAGTCTGACCAGAGTTTGATAAAGTCTGATCAGAGTTTACATAGTCAAGACTTGTCAGAGTTTACACGTGGAAAGAGCTCAGAAGCGGATATACTTCAAGGAAGGATAGAAGCGGAGGAGTGATTTGCTGACTATGGAAACTAAACAGAAAACTGGAGCAATCTTTGATTGATAGAATACATAGCTGATTTATAGGATATCAAATCAGAGATTGATTTTGTAACTGTGTCTATATAAACACATATTAGGGTTACTCTATAAGAGCAGAGTTATCGAGTATATTGTTAAGAACCCTAGCAGCTCTTAGTAATACAATATAAATTACTGAGAGAGTTTTTGTAACCATTCAAGCTTTGTGAATAAGAGTTTATTGTTTTCAATCTCTTATATTGTCATACTGTGTTACAGATTGTGATCACTATATCATCTTATATAGTGAGTTTATAGGACCTAACAGGGACTGAATCGGATCAGATATAATGAAGTTCGAGTTTTTGACGAATTCTCAAAGGGGTTAGTACACGGGAATTTCATGAAAATTTGACCGGGCTGTTTGTTTTGATATTTTCACATAAATGGGTCCCTATGGATATATGAATTTGGTCACGACCATATTTGGGGCAGTCGTGACTGAATCGTAACTGATATAATGATTTCGAGTTTTTCACGAATTCTCAAGGGGGTTAGTAAACGGGAATTTCTTGAAAATATCCATGGGCAATTTTTTTTGATATTTCCACATAATAGGTCCCTATGGATATATGAATTTGGTCATGACCATATTTGGGGCAGTTGGGACTGAATAAGAGCAGATATAATAAAGTTCGATTTTTTGACGAATTCTTAAAGGGGTTAGTACACGGGAATTTCTTTAAAATATCCCCGGGTAGATTCTTTTGATATTTTCACATAAATGGGTTCCTATGGATATATGAATTTTGTCACGAGCATATTTGGGGCAATCGGGATTGAATCAGAGCAGATATAATGAAGTTCGAGTTTTTGACGAATTCTCAAAGGGGTTAGTACATGGGAATTTCATGAAAATTTCACCGGGCAGTTTCTTTTTATATTTTCACATAAATGGGTCCCTATTGATATATGAATTTGGTCACGACCATATTTGGGGCATTCGGGACTGACTCGTAGCAGATATAATGAAGTTCGAGTTTTGACGAATTCTCAAAGGGGTTAGTACACGGGAATTTCTTGAAAATATCCCTAGGCAGTTTCTTTTGATATTTCCACATAAATAGGTCCCTATGGATATATGAATTTGGTCACGACCATATTTGGGGCAGTTGGGACTGAATAAGAGCAGATATAATAAAGTTCGATTTTTTGACGAATTCTTAAAGTGTTAGTACACGGCAATTTCTTTAAAATATCCCCGGGTAGATTATTTTGATATTTTCACATAAATGGGTTCTATGGATATATGAATTTTGTCACGAGCATATTTGGGGCAATCGGGATTGAATCGGAGCATATATAATGAAGTTCGAGTTTTTGACGAATTCACAAAGGGGTTAGTACACGGGGATTTCATGAAAATTTCACCGAGCAGTTTCTTTTGAAATTTTCACATAAATGGGTCCCTATGGATATATGAATTTGGTCACGACCATATTTGAGGCAGTCGGGACTGAATCGTAGCATATATAATGAAGTTCGAGTTTTTGACGAATTCTTTAAGGGTTTAGTACACGGGAATTTCTTGAAAATATCCCCGGGCAGTTTCTTTTGATATTTTCACATAAATGGGTACCTATGGATATATGAATTAGGTCACGACCATATTTGGGGTAGTTAGGACTGAATCGGAGCAGATATAATGAAGTTCGAATTTTGACGAATTCTCAAAGGGTTGATACACGGGAATTTCATGAAAATTTCACTGGGAAGTTTCTTTTGATATTTTCATATAAATGTATCCCTATGGATATATGAATTTGGTCACTACCATATTTGGGGCAATCAGGACTGAATCGTAGCAGATATAATGAAGTTCGAGTTTTTTTGACGAATTCTCAAAGGGGTTAGTACACGGGAATTTCTTGAAAATATCCCCGGGCATATTCTTTTGATATTTTCACATAAATGGGTTCCCTATGGATATATGAATTTTGTCACGATCATATTTTGCGCAATCGAGACTGAATCGGAGCAGATATAATGAAGTTAGAGTTTTTGACGAATTCTAAAAGGGGTTAGTACACGGGAATTTCATGAAAATTTCACCGGGAAGTTTCTTTTGATATTTTCACATAAATGGATCCCTATGGATATATGAATTTGGTCACGACCATATTTGGGGCACTCAGGACAGAATGGTAGCAGATATAATGAAGTTCGAGTTTTTGACGAATTCTCAAAGGGTTAGTACACGGGAATTTCATGAAAATTTCACCGGGAAGTTTCTTGTGATATTTTCACATAGATGGGTCTCTTTGGATATACGAATTTGGTCACGACCATATTTGAGGCAGTCGGGACTGAATCGTAGAAAATATAATGAAGTTCGAGTTTTTGACGAATTCTCAAAGTGGTTAGTACACGGGAATTTCTTGAAAATATCCCCGGGCAGTTTCTTTTGATATTTTCACATAAATGGGTACCTATGGATATATGAATTAGGTCACGACCATATTTGGGGCAGTCAGGACTGAATCGGAGCAGATATAATGAAGTTCGAGTTTTGACGAATTTTCAATGGGGTTAGTACACGGGAATTTATTGAAAATATCACCGGGCAGATATTTTTGATATTTTCACATAAATGAGTTCCTATGGATATATGAATTTTATCACGACCATATTTGGGGCAATCGGAACTGAATCGGATCAGATATAATGAAGTTCCAGTTTTTGACGAATTCTCAAATGGGTTAGTACATGGGAATTTCATGAAAATTTCACCGGGCAGTTTCTTTTAATATTTTCACATAAATGGGTCCCTAGGGATATATGAATTTGGTCACGACCATATTTGGGGCATTCGGGACTGAATCGTAGCAGATATAATGAAGTTCGAGTTTTTGACGAATTCTTAAAGTGGTTAGTACATGGGAATTTCTTCAAAATATCCCCGGGCAGTTTCTTTTGATATTTTCACACAAATGGGAACCTATGGATATATGAATTAGGTCACAACCATATTTGGGGCAGTCAGGACTGAATCGGAGCAGATATAATGAAATTCAAGTTTTGACGAATTCTCAAAGAGGTTTGTACACAGGAATTTCTTTAAAATATCACAGGGCATATATTTTTGATATTTTCACATAAATGAGTTCCTATAGATATATGAATTTTATCATTACCATATTTGGGGCAATCGTGACCAAATCGGATCAGATATAATGAAATTCGAGTTTTTGACGAATTCTCAAAGGGGTTAGTACACGGGAATTTTATGAAAATTTGACCGGGCAGTTTCTTTTGATATTTTCACATAAATGGGTCCCTATGGATATATGTATTTGGTCACGACCATATTTGGGGCAGTTGGGACTAAATCGTAGCTGATATAATGATGTTCGAGTTTTTCTCGAATTCTCAATGGAACGTACACGGGAATTTCTTGAAAATATCCCTGGGCAGTTTCTTTTGATATTTCCACATAAATAAGTCCCTATGGATATATGAATTTGGTCACGACCATATTTGGGGCAGTTGGGACTGAATAAGAGCAGATATAATAAAGTTCGATTTTTTGACGAATTCTGAAAGGGGTTAGTACACGGGAATTTCTTTAAAATATCCCCGGGTAGATTATTTTGATATTTTCACATAAATGGGTTCTATGGATATATGAATTTTTTTCACGAGCATATTTGGGGCAATCAGGACTGAATCGTAGCATATATAATGAAGTTCGAGTTTTTGACGAATTCTTAAAGGGGTTCGTACACGGGAATTTCTTGAAAATATCCCCGGGCAGTTTATTTTGATATTTTCACATAAATGGGTACCTATGGATATATGAATTACATCAGGACCATATTTGGGGCAATCACGACTGAATCGGAGCAGATATAATGAAGTTCGAGTTTTGACGAATTCTCAAAGGGGTTAGTACACGGGAATTTCTTGAAAATATCCCCGGGCATATTCTTTTGATATTTTCACATAAATTGGTTCCTATGGATATATGAATTTTGTCACGATCATATTTGGCGCAATCGAGACTGAATCAGAGGAGATATAATAAAGTTCGAGTTTTTGACGAATTCTCAAAGGGGTTAGTACACGGGAATTTCTTTAAAATATCCCCGGGTAGATTCTTTTGATATTTTCACATAAATGGGTTCCTATGGATATATGAATTTTGTCACGAGCATATTTGGGGCAATCGGGATTGAATCGGAGCATATATAATGAAGTTCGAGTTTTTGACGAATTCTCAAAGGGGTTAGTACACGGGAATTTCATGAAAATTTGACCGGGCAGTTTCTTTTGATATTTTCACATAAATGGGTCCCTATGGATATATGAATTTGGTCACGACCATATTTGGGGCAGTCGGGACTGAATCGTAGCATATATAATGAAGTTCGAGTTTTTGACGAATTCTTAAAGGGGTTAGTACACGGGAATTTCTTGAAAATATCCCCGGGCAGTTTCTTTTGATATTTTCACATAAATGTGTACCTATGGATATATTAATTAGGTCACGACCATATTTGGGGCAGTTAGGACTGAATCGGAGCACATATAATGAAGTTCGAGTTTTGACGAATTCTCAAAGTGGTTAGTACACGGAAATTTCTTGAAAATATCACCGGGCAGATATTTTTGATATTTTCACATAAATGAGTTCCTATGGATATATGAATTTTATCACGACCATATTTGGGGCAATCGGGACTGAATCGGAGCAGATATAATATAGTTCGAGTTTTTGACGAATTCTCAAAGGGGTTAGTACACGGGAATTTCATGAAAATTTGACCGGGCAGTTTCTTTTGATATTTTCACATAAATGGGTCGCTATGGATATATGAATTTGGTCACGATCATATTTCGGGCAGTCGGGACTGAATAGTATCAGATATAATGAAGTTCGAGTTTTTGACGAATTCGCAAAGGGGTTTGTACACGGGAATTTCTTGAAATTATCCCTGGGCAGTTTCTTTTGATATCTTCACATAACTGGGTCCCTATGGATATATGAATTTGGTCACGACCATATTTGGCGCAGTCGGGACTGAATCGTAGCATATATAATGAAGTTCGAGTTTTTGACGAATTCTTAAAGGGGTTAGTACACGGGAATTTCTTGAAAATATCCCCGGGCAGTTTCTTTTGATATTTTCACATAAATGGGTACCTATGGATATATTAATTAGGTCACGACCATATTTGGGGCAGTTAGGACTGAATCGGAGCAGATATAATGAAGTTCGAGTTTTGACGAATTCTCAAAGGGGTTAGTACACGGAAATTTCTTGAAAATATCACCGGGCAGATATTTTTGATATTTTCACATAAATGAGTTCCTATGGATATATGAATTTTATCACGACCATATTTGGGGCAATCGGGACTGAATCGGAGCAGATATAATATAGTTCGAGTTTTTGACGAATTCTCAAAGGGGTTAGTACACGGGAATTTCATGAAAGTTTCACCGGGAAGTTTTATTTTGATATTTTGACATAAATGGGTCCCTATGGATATATGAATTTGGTCACGATCATATTTCGGGCAGTCGGGACTGAATAGTATCAGATATAATGAAGTTCGAGTTTTTGACGAATTCTCAAAGAGGTTTGTACACAGGAATTTCTTTAAAATATCACAGGGCATATATTTTTGATATTTTCACATAAATGAGTTCCTATGGATATATGAATTTTATCATTACCATATTTGGGGCAATCGTGACCAAATCGGATCAGATATAATGAAGTTCGAGTTTTTGACGAATTCTCAAAGGGGTTAGTACACGGGAATTTTATGAAAATTTGACCGGGCAGTTTCTTTTGATATTTTCACATAAATGGGTCCCTATGGATATATGTATTTGGTCACGACCATATTTGGGGCAGTTGGGACTAAATCGTAGCTGATGTAATGATGTTCGAGTTTTTCTCGAATTCTCAATGGTGTTAGTACACGGGAATTTCTTGAAAATATCCCTGGGCAGTTTCTTTTGATATTTCCACATAAATAAGTCCCTATGGATATATGAATTTGGTCACGACCATATTTGGGGCAGTTGGGACTGAATAAGAGCAGATATAATAAAGTTCGATTTTTTGACGAATTCTGAAAGGGGTTAGTTCACGGGAATTTCTTTAAAATATCCCCGGGTAGATTATTTTGATATTTTCACATAAATGGGTTCTATGGATATATGAATTTTTTTCACGAGCATATTTGGGGCAATCAGGACTGAATCGGAGCATATATAATGAAGTTCGAGTTTTTGACGAATTCTCAAAGGGGTTGTTAGTACACGGGGATTTCATGAAAATTTCACCGAACAGTTTCTTTTCATATTTTCACATAAATGGGTCCCTATGGATATATTAATTTGGTCACGACCATATTTGAGGCAGTCGGGACTGAATCGTAGCATATATAATGAAGTTCGAGTTTTTGACGAATTCTTAAAGGGGTTCGTACACGGGAATTTCTTGAAAATATCCCCGGGCAGTTTATTTTGATATTTTCACATAAATGGGTACCTATGGATATATGAATTACATCATGACCATATTTGGGGCAATCACGACTGAATCGGAGCAGATATAATGAAGTTCGAGTTTTGACGAATTCTCAAAGGGGTTAGTACACGGGAATTTCTTGAAAATATCCCCGGGCGTATTCTTTTGATATTTTCACATAAATTGGTTCCTATGGATATATGAATTTTGTCACGATCATATTTGGCGCAATCGAGACTGAATCAGAGCAGATATAATAAAGTTCGAGTTTTTGACGAATTCTCAAAGGGGTTAGTACACGGGAATTTCATGAAAATTTCACCGGGAAGTTTCTTTTGATATTTTCACATAAATGGATCCCTATGGATATATGAATTTGGTCACGACCAAATTTGGGGCAATTAGGACTGAATCGTAGCAGATATAATGAAGTTCAAGTTTTTTACGAATTCTTAAAGGGGTTCGTACACGGGAATTTCTTGAAAATATCCCCGGGCAGTTTATTTTGATATTTTTCACATAAATGGGTACCTATGGATATATGAATTACGTCACGACCATATTTGGGGCAATCAGGACTGAATCGGAGCAGATATAATGAAGTTCGAGTTTTGACGAATTCTCAAAGGGAACGTACACGGGAATTTCTTGAAAATATCCCCGGGCATATTCTTTTGATATTTTCACATAAATTGGTTCATATGGATATATGAATTTGGTCACGACCATATTTGGGGCAGTTGGGACTGAATAAGAGCAGATATAATAAAGTTCGATTTTTTGACGAATTCTTAAAGGGGTTAGTACACGGGAATTTCTTTAAAATATCCCCGGGTAGATTCTTTTGATATTTTCACATAAATGGGTTCCTATGGATATATGAATTTTGTCACGAGCATATTTGGGGCAATCGGGATTGAATCGGAGCATATATAATGAAGTTCGAGTTTTTGACGAATTCTCAAAGGGGTTAGTACACGGGAATTTCATGAAAATTTGACCGGGCAGTTTCTTATGATATTTTCACATAAATGGGTCCCTATGGATATATGAATTTGGTCACGACCATATTTGGGGCAGTCGGGACTGAATCGTAGCATATATAATGAAGTTCGAGTTTTTGACGAATTCTTAAAGGGGTTAGTACACGGGAATTTCTTGAAAATATGCCCGGGCAGTTTCTTTTGATATTTTCACATAAATGGGTACCTATGGATATATTAATTAGGTCACGACCATATTTGGGGCAGTTAGGACTGAATCGGAGCAGATATAATGAAGTTCGAGTTTTGACGAATTCTCAAAGGGGTTAGTACACGAAAATTTCTTGAAAATATCACCGGGCAGATATTTTTGATATTTTCACATAAATGAGTTCCTATGGATATATGAATTTTATCACGACCATATTTGGGGCAATCGGGACTGAATCGGAGCAGATATAATATAGTTCGAGTTTTTGACGAATTCTCAAAGGGGTTAGTACACGGGAATTTCATGAAAGTTTCACCGGGAAGTTTTATTTTGATATTTTGACATAAATGGGTCCCTATGGATATATGAATTTGGTCACGATCATATTTCGGGCAGTCGGGACTGAATAGTATCAGATATAATGAAGTTCGAGTTTTTGACGAATTCGCAAAGGGGTTTGTACACGGGAATTTCTTGAAATTATCCCTGGGCAGTTTCTTTTGATATCTTCACAAAACTGGGTCCCTATGGATATATGAATTTGGTCACGACCATATTTGGGGCAGTCGGGACTGAATCGTAGCATATATAATGAAGTTCGAGTTTTTGACGAATTCTTAAAGGGGTTAGTACACGGGAATTTCTTGAAAATATCCCCGGGCAGTTTCTTTTGATATTTTCACATAAATGGGTACCTATGGATATATTAATTAGGTCACGACCATATTTGGGGCAGTTAGGACTGAATCGGAGCAGATATAATGAAGTTCGAGTTTTGACGAATTCTCAAAGGGGTTAGTACACGGAAATTTCTTGAAAATATCACCGGGCAGATATTTTTGATATTTTCACATAAATGAGTTCCTATGGATATATGAATTTTATCACGACCATATTTGGGGCAATCGGGACTGAATCGGAGCAGATATAATATAGTTCGAGTTTTTGACGAATTCTCAAAGGGGTTAGTACACGGGAATTTCATGAAAGTTTCACCGGGAAGTTTTATTTTGATATTTTGGCATAAATGGGTCCCTATGGATATATGAATTTGGTCACGATCATATTTCGGGCAGTCGGGACTGAATAGTATCAGATATAATGAAGTTCGAGTTTTTGACGAATTCTCAAAGAGGTTTGTACACAGGAATTTCTTTAAAATATCACAGGGCATATATTTTTGATATTTTCACATAAATGAGTTCCTATTGATATATGAATTTTATCATTACCATATTTGGGGCAATCGTGACCAAATCGGATCAGATATAATGAAGTTCGAGTTTTTGACGAATTCTCAAAGGGGTTAGTACACGGGAATTTTATGAAAATTTGACCGGGCAGTTTTCTTTTGATATTTTCACATAAATGGGTCCCTATGGATATATGTATTTGGTCACGACCATATTTGGGGCAGTTGGGACTAAATCGTAGCTGATGTAATGATGTTCGAGTTTTTCTCGAATTCTCAATGGTGTTAGTACACGGGAATTTCTTGAAAATATCCCTGGGCAGTTTCTTTTGATATTTCCACATAAATAAGTCCCTATGGATATATGAATTTGGTCACGACCATATTTGGGGCAGTTGGGACTGAATAAGAGCAGATATAATAAAGTTCGATTTTTTGACGAATTCTGAAAAGGGTTAGTTCACGGGAATTTCTTTAAAATATCCCCGGGTAGATTATTTTGATATTTTCACATAAATGGGTTCTATGGATATATGAATTTTTTTTACGAGCATATTTGGGGCAATCAGGACTGAATCGGAGCATATATAATGAAGTTCGAGTTTTTGACGAATTCTCAAAGGGGTTAGTACACGGGGATTTCATGAAAATTTCACCGAACAGTTTCTTTTCATATTTTCACATAAATGGGTCCCTATGGATATATGAATTTGGTCACGACCATATTTGAGGCAGTCGGGACTGAATCGTAGCATATATAATGAAGTTCGAGTTTTTGACGAATTCTTAAAGGGGTTCGTACACGGGAATTTCTTGAAAATATCCCTGGGCAGTTTATTTTGATATTTTCACATAAATGGGTACCTATGGATATATGAATTACATCATGACCATATTTGGGGCAATCACGACTGAATCGGAGCAGATATAATGAAGTTCGAGTTTTTGACGAATTCTCAAAGGGGTTAGTACACGGGAATTTCATGAAAATTTCACCGGGAAGTTTCTTTTGATATTTTCACATAAATGGATCCCTATGGATATATGAATTTGGTCACGACCAAATTTGGGGCAATTAGGACTGAATCGTAGCAGATATAATGAAGTTCGAGTTTTTTACGAATTCTTAAAGGGGTTCGTACATGGGAATTTCTTGAAAATATCCCGGGCAGTTTATTTTGATATTTTCACATAAATGGGTACCTATGGATATATGAATTACGTCACGACCATATTTGGGGCAATCAGGACTGAATCGGAGCAGATATAATGAAGTTCGAGTTTTGACGAATTCTCAAAGGGAACGTACACGGGAATTTCTTGAAAATATCCCCGGGCATATTCTTTTGATATTTTCACATAAATTGGTTCCTATGGATATATGAATTTGGTCACGACCATATTTGGGGCAGTTGGGACTGAATAAGAGCAGATATAATAAAGTTCGATTTTTTGACGAATTCTTAAAGGGGTTAGTACACGGAAATTTCTTTAAAATATCCCTGGGTCGATTCTTTTGATATTATCACATAAATGGGTTCCTATGGATATATGAATTTTGTCACGAGCATATTTGGGGCAATCGGGATTGAATCGGAGCATATATAATGAAGTTCGAGTTTTTGACGAATTCTCAAAGGGGTTAGTACACGGGAATTTCATGAAAATTTGACCGGGCAGTTTCTTTTGATATTTTCACATAAATGGGTCCTATGGATATATGAATTTGGTCACGACCATATTTGGGGCAGTCGGGACTGAATCGTAGATATATAATGAAGTTCGAGTTTTTGACGAATTCTTAAAGGGGTTAGTACACGGGAATTTCTTTAAAATATCCCCGGGCAGTTTCTTTTGATATTTTCACATAAATGGGTACCTATGGATATATTAATTAGGTCACGACCATATTTGGGGCAGTTAGGACTGAATCGGAGCAGATATAATGAAGTTCGAGTTTTTGACGAATTCTCAAAGGGGTTAGTACACGGAAATTTTCTTGAAAATATCACCGGACAGATATTTGTGATATGTCACA